>NW_023494179.1:0-54009 GCF_013265735.2 Oncorhynchus mykiss
AAATCATGTTTGGTTGCACTCCGGATACAATGTTTTAAACATAACTGTTCAACTAGATGATTAGGGACATTATGGACAATTTTCAGCAAGTTGCAGCAATATAAATAACCACTTTTCCATAAACAAGGTCTAAAATCATGTTTGGTTGCACTCCGGATACAATGTTTTAAACTTAACTGTTCAAACTAGATGATTAGGGACATTATTATGGACAATTTTCAGCAAATTGCAGCAATTGAACTGCAGAAATAACCACTTTTCCATAAACAAGGTCTAAAATCATGTTTGGTTGCACTCCGGATACAATGTTTTAAACATAACTGTTCAAACTAGATGATTAGGGACATTATTATGGACAATTTTCAGCAAATTTCAGCAATTGAACTACAGAAATACCCACTTTTCCATAAACAAGGTCTAAAATCATGTTTGGTTGCACTCCGGATACAATGTTTTAAACATAACTGTTCAAACTAGATGATTAGGGACATTATTATGGACAATTTTCAGCAAATTGCAGCAATTGACCTACAGAAATAACCACTTTTCCATAAACAAGGTCTAAAATCATGTTTGGTTGCACTCCGGATACAATGTTTTAAACATAACTGTTCAAACTAGATGATTAGGGACATTATTATGGACAATTTTCAGCAAATTGCAGCAATTGACCTACAGAAATAACCACTATTCCATAAACAAGGTCTAAAATCATGTTTGGTTGCACTCCGGATACAATGTTTTAAACATAACTGTTCAAACTAGATGATTAGGGACATTATTATGGACAATTTTCAGCAAATTGCAGCAATTGACTTACAGAAATAACCACTTTTCCATAAACAAGGTCTAAAATCATGTTTGGTTGCACTCCGGATACAATGTTTTAAACATAACTGTTCAAACTAGATGATTAGGGACATTATGGACAATTTTCAGCAAGTTGCAGCAATAGAAATAACCACTTTTCCATAAACAAGGTCTAAATCATGTTTGGTTGCACTCCGGATACAATGTTTTAAACATAACTGTTCAAACTAGATGATTAGGGACATTATTATGGACAATTTTCAGCAAATTGCAGCAATTGACCTACAGAAATAACCACTTTTCCATAAACAAGGTCTAAATCATGTTTGGTTGCACTCCGAATACAATGTTTTAAACATAACTGTTCAAACTAGATGATTAGGGACATTATTATGGACAATTTTCAGCAAATTGCAGCAATTGACCTACAGAAATAACCACTTTTCCATAAACAAGGTCTAAATCATGTTTGGTTGCACTCCGAATACAATGTTTTAAACATAACTGTTCAAACTAGATGATTAGGGACATTATGGACAATTTTCAGCAAGTTGCAGCAATAGAAATAACCACTTTTCCATAAACAAGGTCTAAAATCATGTTTGGTTGCACTCCGGATACAATGTTTTAAACATAACTGTTCAAACTAGATGATTAGGGACATTATTATGGACAATTTTCAGCAAATTGCAGCAATTGAACTACAGAAATAACCTATTTTCCATAAACAAGGTCTAAAATCATGTTTGGTTGCACTCCTGATACAATGTTTTAAACATAACTGTTCAAACTAGATGATTAGGGACATTATTATGGACAATTTCCAAGCAAATTGCAGCAATTAAACTACAGAAATAACCACTTTTCCATAAACAAGGTCTAAAATCATGTTTGGTTGCACTCCGGATACAATGTTTTAAACATAACTGTTCAAACTAGATGACTAGGGACATTATTATGGACAATTTTCAGCAAGTTGCAGCAATAGAAATAACCACTTTTCCATAAACAAGGTCTAAATCATGTTTGGTTGCACTCCGGATACAATGTTTTAAACATAACTGTTCAAACTAGATGACTAGGGACATTATTATGGACAATTTTCAGCAAATTGCAGCAATTGAACTACAGAAATTACCACTTTTCCATAAACAAGGTCTAAAATCATGTTTGGTTGCACTCCGGATACAATGTTTTAAACATAACTGTTCAAACTAGATGATTAGGGACATTATTATGGACAATTTTCAGCAAATTGCAGCAATTGACCTACAGAAATAACCACTTTTCCATAAACAAGGTCTAAAATCATGTTTGGTTGCACTCCGGACACAATGTTTTAAACATAACTGTTCAAACTAGATGATTAGGGACATTATGGACAATTTTCAGCAAATTGCAGCAATTGAACTACAGAAATAACCATTTTTCCATAAACAAGGTCTAAATCATGTTTGGTTGCACTCCGGATACAATGTTTTAAACATAATTGTTCTAACTAGGAGATTAAGGACATTATTATGGACAATTTTCAGCAAATTGCAGCAATTGAACTACAGAAATAACCACTTTTCCATAAACAAGGTCTAAATCATGTTTGGTTGCACTCCGGATACAATGTTTTAAACATAACTGTTCAAACTAGATGATTAGGGACATTATTATGGACAATTTTCAGCAAATTGCAGCAATTGACCTACAGAAATAACCACTTTTCCATAAACAAGGTCTAAAATCATGTTTGGTTGCACTCCGGATACAATGTTTTAAACATAACTGTTCAAACTAGATGATTAGGGACATTATGGACAATTTTCAGCAAGTTGCAGCAATAGAAATAACCACTTTTCCATAAAAGAGGTCTAAAATCATGTCTGGTTGCACTCCGGATACAATGTTTTAAACATAACTGTTCAAACTAGATGATCAGGGACATTATTATGGACAATTTTCAGCAAATTGCAGCAATTGAACTACAGAAATAACCACTTTTCCATAAACAAGGTCTAAATCATGTTTGGTTGCACTCCGAATACAATGTTTTAAACATAACTGTTCAAACTAGATGATTAGGGACATTATGGACAATTTTCAGCAAGTTGCAGCAATAGAAATAACCACTTTTCCATAAACAAGGTCTAAAATCATGTTTGGTTGCACTCCGGATACAATGTTTTAAACATAACTGTTCAAACTAGATGACTAGGGACATTATTATGGACAATTTTCAGCAAGTTGCAGCAATAGAAATAACCACTTTTCCATAAACAAGGTCTAAATCATGTTTGGTTGCACTCCGGATACAATGTTTTAAACATAACTGTTCAAACTAGATGACTAGGGACATTATTATGGACAATTTTCAGCAAATTGCAGCAATTGAACTACAGAAATTACCACTTTTCCATAAACAAGGTCTAAAATCATGTTTGGTTGCACTCCGGATACAATGTTTTAAACATAACTGTTCAAACTAGATGATTAGGGACATTATTATGGACAATTTTCAGCAAATTGCAGCAATTGACCTACAGAAATAACCACTTTTCCATAAACAAGGTCTAAAATCATGTTTGGTTGCACTCCGGACACAATGTTTTAAACATAACTGTTCAAACTAGATGATTAGGGACATTATGGACAATTTTCAGCAAATTGCAGCAATTGAACTACAGAAATAACCATTTTTCCATAAACAAGGTCTAAATCATGTTTGGTTGCACTCCGGATACAATGTTTTAAACATAACTGTTCAAACTAGATGATTAGGGACATTATTATGGACAATTTTCAGCAAATTGCAGCAATTGAACTACAGAAATAACCACTTTTCCATAAACAAGGTCTAAAATCATGTTTGGTTGCACTCCGGATACAATGTTTTAAACATAATTGTTCTAACTAGGAGATTAAGGACATTATTATGGACAATTTTCAGCAAATTGCAGCAATTGAACTACAGAAATAACCACTTTTCCATAAACAAGGTCTAAATCATGTTTGGTTGCACTCCGGATACAATGTTTTAAACATAACTGTTCAAACTAGATGATTAGGGACATTATTATGGACAATTTTCAGCAAATTGCAGCAATTGACCTACAGAAATAACCACTTTTCCATAAACAAGGTCTAAAATCATGTTTGGTTGCACTCCGGATACAATGTTTTAAACATAACTGTTCAAACTAGATGATTAGGGACATTATGGACAATTTTCAGCAAGTTGCAGCAATAGAAATAACCACTTTTCCATAAAAGAGGTCTAAAATCATGTCTGGTTGCACTCCGGATACAATGTTTTAAACATAACTGTTCAAACTAGATGATCAGGGACATTATTATGGACAATTTTCAGCAAATTGCAGCAATTGAACTACAGAAATAACCACTTTTCCATAAACAAGGTCTAAATCATGTTTGGTTGCACTCCGAATACAATGTTTTAAACATAACTGTTCAAACTAGATGATTAGGGACATTATGGACAATTTTCAGCAAGTTGCAGCAATAGAAATAACCACTTTTCCATAAACAAGGTCTAAAATCATGTTTGGTTGCACTCCGGATACAATGTTTTAAACATAACTGTTCAAACTAGATGATTAGGGACATTATTATGGACAATTTTCAGCAAATTGCAGCAATTGACCTACAGAAATAACCACTTTTCCATAAACAAGGTCTAAAATCATGTTTGGTTGCACTCCGGATACAATGTTTTAAACATAACTGTTCAAACTAGATGATTAGGGACATTATTATGGACAATTTTCAGCAAATTGCAGCAATTGACCTACAGAAATAACCACTATTCCATAAACAAGGTCTAAAATCATGTTTGGTTGCACTCCGGATACAATGTTTTAAACATAACTGTTCAAACTAGATGATTAGGGACATTATTATGGACAATTTTCAGCAAATTGCAGCAATTGACTTACAGAAATAACCACTTTTCCATAAACAAGGTCTAAAATCATGTTTGGTTGCACTCCGGATACAATGTTTTAAACATAACTGTTCAAACTAGATGATTAGGGACATTATGGACAATTTTCAGCAAGTTGCAGCAATAGAAATAACCACTTTTCCATAAACAAGGTCTAAATCATGTTTGGTTGCACTCCGGATACAATGTTTTAAACATAACTGTTCAAACTAGATGACTAGGGACATTATTATGGACAATTTTCAGCAAATTGCAGCAATTGAACTACAGAAATTACCACTTTTCCATAAACAAGGTCTAAAATCATGTTTGGTTGCACTCCGGATACAATGTTTTAAACATAACTGTTCAAACTAGATGATTAGGGACATTATTATGGACAATTTTCAGCAAATTGCAGCAATTGACCTACAGAAATAACCACTTTTCCATAAACAAGGTCTAAATCATGTTTGGTTGCACTCCGAATACAATGTTTTAAACATAACTGTTCAAACTAGATGATTAGGGACATTATGGACAATTTTCAGCAAGTTGCAGCAATAGAAATAACCACTTTTCCATAAACAAGGTCTAAAATCATGTTTGGTTGCACTCCGGATACAATGTTTTAAACATAACTGTTCAAACTAGATGATTAGGGACATTATTATGGACAATTTTCAGCAAATTGCAGCAATTGAACTACAGAAATAACCTATTTTCCATAAACAAGGTCTAAAATCATGTTTGGTTGCACTCCTGATACAATGTTTTAAACATAACTGTTCAAACTAGATGATTAGGGACATTATTATGGACAATTTCCAAGCAAATTGCAGCAATTAAACTACAGAAATAACCACTTTTCCATAAACAAGGTCTAAAATCATGTTTGGTTGCACTCCGGATACAATGTTTTAAACATAACTGTTCAAACTAGATGACTAGGGACATTATTATGGACAATTTTCAGCAAGTTGCAGCAATAGAAATAACCACTTTTCCATAAACAAGGTCTAAATCATGTTTGGTTGCACTCCGGATACAATGTTTTAAACATAACTGTTCAAACTAGATGACTAGGGACATTATTATGGACAATTTTCAGCAAATTGCAGCAATTGAACTACAGAAATTACCACTTTTCCATAAACAAGGTCTAAAATCATGTTTGGTTGCACTCCGGATACAATGTTTTAAACATAACTGTTCAAACTAGATGATTAGGGACATTATTATGGACAATTTTCAGCAAATTGCAGCAATTGACCTACAGAAATAACCACTTTTCCATAAACAAGGTCTAAAATCATGTTTGGTTGCACTCCGGACACAATGTTTTAAACATAACTGTTCAAACTAGATGATTAGGGACATTATGGACAATTTTCAGCAAATTGCAGCAATTGAACTACAGAAATAACCATTTTTCCATAAACAAGGTCTAAATCATGTTTGGTTGCACTCCGGATACAATGTTTTAAACATAATTGTTCTAACTAGGAGATTAAGGACATTATTATGGACAATTTTCAGCAAATTGCAGCAATTGAACTACAGAAATAACCACTTTTCCATAAACAAGGTCTAAATCATGTTTGGTTGCACTCCGGATACAATGTTTTAAACATAACTGTTCAAACTAGATGATTAGGGACATTATTATGGACAATTTTCAGCAAATTGCAGCAATTGACCTACAGAAATAACCACTTTTCCATAAACAAGGTCTAAAATCATGTTTGGTTGCACTCCGGATACAATGTTTTAAACATAACTGTTCAAACTAGATGATTAGGGACATTATGGACAATTTTCAGCAAGTTGCAGCAATAGAAATAACCACTTTTCCATAAAAGAGGTCTAAAATCATGTCTGGTTGCACTCCGGATACAATGTTTTAAACATAACTGTTCAAACTAGATGATCAGGGACATTATTATGGACAATTTTCAGCAAATTGCAGCAATTGAACTACAGAAATAACCACTTTTCCATAAACAAGGTCTAAATCATGTTTGGTTGCACTCCGAATACAATGTTTTAAACATAACTGTTCAAACTAGATGATTAGGGACATTATGGACAATTTTCAGCAAGTTGCAGCAATAGAAATAACCACTTTTCCATAAACAAGGTCTAAAATCATGTTTGGTTGCACTCCGGATACAATGTTTTAAACATAACTGTTCAAACTAGATGACTAGGGACATTATTATGGACAATTTTCAGCAAGTTGCAGCAATAGAAATAACCACTTTTCCATAAACAAGGTCTAAATCATGTTTGGTTGCACTCCGGATACAATGTTTTAAACATAACTGTTCAAACTAGATGACTAGGGACATTATTATGGACAATTTTCAGCAAATTGCAGCAATTGAACTACAGAAATTACCACTTTTCCATAAACAAGGTCTAAAATCATGTTTGGTTGCACTCCGGATACAATGTTTTAAACATAACTGTTCAAACTAGATGATTAGGGACATTATTATGGACAATTTTCAGCAAATTGCAGCAATTGACCTACAGAAATAACCACTTTTCCATAAACAAGGTCTAAAATCATGTTTGGTTGCACTCCGGACACAATGTTTTAAACATAACTGTTCAAACTAGATGATTAGGGACATTATGGACAATTTTCAGCAAATTGCAGCAATTGAACTACAGAAATAACCATTTTTCCATAAACAAGGTCTAAATCATGTTTGGTTGCACTCCGGATACAATGTTTTAAACATAACTGTTCAAACTAGATGATTAGGGACATTATTATGGACAATTTTCAGCAAATTGCAGCAATTGAACTACAGAAATAACCACTTTTCCATAAACAAGGTCTAAAATCATGTTTGGTTGCACTCCGGATACAATGTTTTAAACATAATTGTTCTAACTAGGAGATTAAGGACATTATTATGGACAATTTTCAGCAAATTGCAGCAATTGAACTACAGAAATAACCACTTTTCCATAAACAAGGTCTAAATCATGTTTGGTTGCACTCCGGATACAATGTTTTAAACATAACTGTTCAAACTAGATGATTAGGGACATTATTATGGACAATTTTCAGCAAATTGCAGCAATTGACCTACAGAAATAACCACTTTTCCATAAACAAGGTCTAAAATCATGTTTGGTTGCACTCCGGATACAATGTTTTAAACATAACTGTTCAAACTAGATGATTAGGGACATTATGGACAATTTTCAGCAAGTTGCAGCAATAGAAATAACCACTTTTCCATAAAAGAGGTCTAAAATCATGTCTGGTTGCACTCCGGATACAATGTTTTAAACATAACTGTTCAAACTAGATGATCAGGGACATTATTATGGACAATTTTCAGCAAATTGCAGCAATTGAACTACAGAAATAACCACTTTTCCATAAACAAGGTCTAAAATCATGTTTGGTTGCACTCCGGATACAATGTTTTAAACATAATTGTTCTAACTAGGAGATTAAGGACATTATTATGGACAATTTTCAGCAAATTGCAGCAATTGAACTACAGAAATAACCACTTTTCCATAAACAAGGTCTAAATCATGTTTGGTTGCACTCCGGATACAATGTTTTAAACATAACTGTTCAAACTAGATGATTAGGGACATTATTATGGACAATTTTCAGCAAATTGCAGCAATTGACCTACAGAAATAACCACTTTTCCATAAACAAGGTCTAAAATCATGTTTGGTTGCACTCCGGATACAATGTTTTAAACATAACTGTTCAAACTAGATGATTAGGGACATTATGGACAATTTTCAGCAAGTTGCAGCAATAGAAATAACCACTTTTCCATAAAAGAGGTCTAAAATCATGTCTGGTTGCACTCCGGATACAATGTTTTAAACATAACTGTTCAAACTAGATGATCAGGGACATTATTATGGACAATTTTCAGCAAATTGCAGCAATTGAACTACAGAAATAACCACTTTTCCATAAACAAGGTCTAAATCATGTTTGGTTGCACTCCGAATACAATGTTTTAAACATAACTGTTCAAACTAGATGATTAGGGACATTATGGACAATTTTCAGCAAGTTGCAGCAATAGAAATAACCACTTTTCCATAAACAAGGTCTAAAATCATGTTTGGTTGCACTCCGGATACAATGTTTTAAACATAACTGTTCAAACTAGATGACTAGGGACATTATTATGGACAATTTTCAGCAAGTTGCAGCAATAGAAATAACCACTTTTCCATAAACAAGGTCTAAATCATGTTTGGTTGCACTCCGGATACAATGTTTTAAACATAACTGTTCAAACTAGATGACTAGGGACATTATTATGGACAATTTTCAGCAAATTGCAGCAATTGAACTACAGAAATTACCACTTTTCCATAAACAAGGTCTAAAATCATGTTTGGTTGCACTCCGGATACAATGTTTTAAACATAACTGTTCAAACTAGATGATTAGGGACATTATTATGGACAATTTTCAGCAAATTGCAGCAATTGACCTACAGAAATAACCACTTTTCCATAAACAAGGTCTAAAATCATGTTTGGTTGCACTCCGGACACAATGTTTTAAACATAACTGTTCAAACTAGATGATTAGGGACATTATGGACAATTTTCAGCAAATTGCAGCAATTGAACTACAGAAATAACCATTTTTCCATAAACAAGGTCTAAATCATGTTTGGTTGCACTCCGGATACAATGTTTTAAACATAACTGTTCAAACTAGATGATTAGGGACATTATTATGGACAATTTTCAGCAAATTGCAGCAATTGAACTACAGAAATAACCACTTTTCCATAAACAAGGTCTAAAATCATGTTTGGTTGCACTCCGGATACAATGTTTTAAACATAATTGTTCTAACTAGGAGATTAAGGACATTATTATGGACAATTTTCAGCAAATTGCAGCAATTGAACTACAGAAATAACCACTTTTCCATAAACAAGGTCTAAATCATGTTTGGTTGCACTCCGGATACAATGTTTTAAACATAACTGTTCAAACTAGATGATTAGGGACATTATTATGGACAATTTTCAGCAAATTGCAGCAATTGACCTACAGAAATAACCACTTTTCCATAAACAAGGTCTAAAATCATGTTTGGTTGCACTCCGGATACAATGTTTTAAACATAACTGTTCAAACTAGATGATTAGGGACATTATGGACAATTTTCAGCAAGTTGCAGCAATAGAAATAACCACTTTTCCATAAAAGAGGTCTAAAATCATGTCTGGTTGCACTCCGGATACAATGTTTTAAACATAACTGTTCAAACTAGATGATCAGGGACATTATTATGGACAATTTTCAGCAAATTGCAGCAATTGAACTACAGAAATAACCACTTTTCCATAAACAAGGTCTAAATCATGTTTGGTTGCACTCCGAATACAATGTTTTAAACATAACTGTTCAAACTAGATGATTAGGGACATTATGGACAATTTTCAGCAAGTTGCAGCAATAGAAATAACCACTTTTCCATAAACAAGGTCTAAAATCATGTTTGGTTGCACTCCGGATACAATGTTTTAAACATAACTGTTCAAACTAGATGATTAGGGACATTATTATGGACAATTTTCAGCAAATTGCAGCAATTGAACTACAGAAATAACCTATTTTCCATAAACAAGGTCTAAAATCATGTTTGGTTGCACTCCTGATACAATGTTTTAAACATAACTGTTCAAACTAGATGATTAGGGACATTATTATGGACAATTTCCAAGCAAATTGCAGCAATTAAACTACAGAAATAACCACTTTTCCATAAACAAGGTCTAAAATCATGTTTGGTTGCACTCCGGATACAATGTTTTAAACATAACTGTTCAAACTAGATGATTAGGGACATTATTATGGACAATTTTCCGCAAATTGCAGCAATTGACCTACAGAAATAACCACTTTTCCATAAACAAGGTCTAAAATCATGTTTGGTTGCACTCCGGATACAATGTTTTAAACATAACTGTTCAAACTAGATGATTAGGGACATTATGGACAATTTTCAGCAAGTTGCAGCAATAGAAATAACTACTTTTCCATAAACAAGGTCTAAAATCATGTCTGGTTGCACTCCGGATACAATGTTTTAAACATAACTGTTCAAACTAGATGATTAGGGACATTATTATGGACAATTTTCAGCAAATTGCAGCAATTGACCTACAGAAATAACCACTTTTCCATAAACAAGGTCTAAAATCATGTTTGGTTGCACTCCGGATACAATGTTTTAAACATAACTGTTCAAACTACATGATTAGGGACATTATGGACAATTTTCAGCAAGTTGCAGCAATAGAAATAACTACTTTTCCATAAACAAGGTCTAAAATCATGTCTGGTTGCACTCCGGATACAATGTTTTAAACATAACTGTTCAAACTAGATGATTAGGGACATTATTATGGACAATTTTCAGCAAATTGCAGCAATTGAACTACAGAAATAACCACTTTTCCATAAACAAGGTCTAAAATCATGTTTGGTTGCACTCCGGATACAATGTTTTAAACATAACTGTTCAAACTAGATGATTAGGGGACATTATTATGGACAATTTTCAGCAAATTGCAGCAATTGAACTACAGAAATAACCACTTTTCCATAAACAAGGTCTAAAATCATGTTTGGTTGCACTCCGGATACAATGTTTTAAACATAACTGTTCAAACTAGATGATTAGGGACATTATGGACAATTTTCAGCAAGTTGCAGCAATAGAAATAACCACTTTTCCATAAACAAGGTCTAAAATCATGTTTGGTTGCACTCCGGATACAATGTTTTAAACATAACTGTTCAAACTAGATGATCAGGGACATTATTATGGACCATTTTCAGCAAATTGCAGCAATTGAACTACAGAAATAACCACTTTTCCATAAACAAGGTCTAAATCATGTTTGGTTGCACTCCGAATACAATGTTTTAAACATAACTGTTCAAACTAGATGATTAGGGACATTATGGACAATTTTCAGCAAGTTGCAGCAATAGAAATAACCTCTTTTCCATAAACAAGGTCTAAAATCATGTTTGGTTGCACTCCGGATACAATGTTTTAAACATAACTGTTCAAACTAGATGATTAGGGACATTATTATGGACAATTTTCTGCAAATTGCAGCAATTGACCTACAGAAATAACCACTTTTCCATAAACAAGGTCTAAAATCATGTTTGGTTGCACTCCGGATACAATGTTTTAAACATAACTGTTCAAACTAGATGATTAGGGACATTATGGACAATTTTCAGCAAGTTGCAGCAATAGAAATAACTACTTTTCCATAAACAAGGTCTAAAATCATGTCTGGTTGCACTCCGGATACAATGTTTTAAACATAACTGTTCAAACTAGATGATTAGGGACATTATTATGGACAATTTTCAGCAAATTGCAGCAATTGAACTACAGAAATAACCTCTTTTCCATAAACAAGGTCTAAAATCATGTTTGGTTGCACTCCGGATACAATGTTTTAAACATAACTGTTCAAACTAGATGATTAGGGACATTATGGACAATTTTCAGCAAGTTGCAGCAATAGAAATAACCTCTTTTCCATAAACAAGGTCTAAAATCATGTTTGGTTGCACTCCGGATACAATGTTTTAAACATAACTGTTCAAACTAGATGATTAGGGACATTATGGACAATTTTCAGCAAGTTGCAGCAATAGAAATAACCACTTTTCCATAAACAAGGTCTAAAATCATGTTTGGTTGCACTCCGGATACAATGTTTTAAACATAACTGTTCAAACTAGATGATTAGGGACATTATTATGGACAATTTTCAGCAAATTGCAGCAATTGAACTACAGAAATAACCTATTTTCCATAAACAAGGTCTAAAATCATGTTTGGTTGCACTCCGGATACAATGTTTTAAACATAACTGTTCAAACTAGATGATTAGGGACATTATTATGGACAATTTTCAGCAAATTGCAGCAATTGAACTACAGAAATAACCATTTTTCCATAAACAAGGTCTAAATCATGTTTGGTTGCACTCCGGATACAATGTTTTAAACATAACTGTTCAAACTAGATGATTAGGGACATTATTATGGACAATTTTCAGCAAATTGCAGCAATTGAACTACAGAAATAACCACTTTTCCATAAACAAGGTCTAAAATCATGTTTGGTTGCACTCCGGATACAATGTTTTAAACATAACTGTTCAAACTAGATGATTAGGGACATTATTATGGACAATTTTCAGCAAATTGCAGCAATTGAACTACAGAAATAACCACTTTTCCATAAACAAGGTCTAAATCATGTTTGGTTGCACTCCGGATACAATGTTTTAAACATAACTGTTCAAACTAGATGATCAGGGACATTATTATGGACAATTTTCAGCAAATTGCAGCAATTGAACTACAGAAATAACCACTTTTCCATAAACAAGGTCTAAATCATGTTTGGTTGCACTCCGAATACAATGTTTTAAACATAACTGTTCAAACTAGATGATTAGGGACATTATGGACAATTTTCAGCAAGTTGCAGCAATAGAAATAACCACTTTTCCATAAACAAGGTCTAAAATCATGTTTGGTTGCACTCCGGATACAATGTTTTAAACATAACTGTTCAAACTAGATGATTAGGGACATTATTATGGACAATTTTCAGCAAATTGCAGCAATTGAACTACAGAAATAACCTATTTTCCATAAACAAGGTCTAAAATCATGTTTGGTTGCACTCCTGATACAATGTTTTAAACATAACTGTTCAAACTAGATGATTAGGGACATTATTACGGACAATTTCCAAGCAAATTGCAGCAATTAAACTACAGAAATAACCACTTTTCCATAAACAAGGTCTAAAATCATGTTTGGTTGCACTCCGGATACAATGTTTTAAACATAACTGTTCAAACTAGATGATTAGGGACATTATTATGGACAATTTTCAGCAAGTTGCAGCAGTAGAAATAACTACTTTTCCATAAACAAGGTCTAAAATCATGTCTGGTTGCACTCCGGATACAATGTTTTAAACATAACTGTTCAAACTAGATGATTAGGGACATTATTATGGACAATTTTCAGCAAATTGCAGCAATTGAACTACAGAAATAACCTCTTTTCCATAAACAAGGTCTAAAATCATGTTTGGTTGCACTCCGGATACAATGTTTTAAACATAACTGTTCAAACTAGATGATTAGGGACATTATGGACAATTTTCAGCAAGTTGCAGCAATAGAAATAACCTCTTTTCCATAAACAAGGTCTAAAATCATGTTTGGTTGCACTCCGGATACAATGTTTTAAACATAACTGTTCAAACTAGATGATTAGGGACATTATGGACAATTTTCAGCAAGTTGCAGCAATAGAAATAACCACTTTTCCATAAACAAGGTCTAAAATCATGTTTGGTTGCACTCCGGATACAATGTTTTAAACATAACTGTTCAAACTAGATGATTAGGGACATTATTATGGACAATTTTCAGCAAATTGCAGCAATTGAACTACAGAAATAACCTATTTTCCATAAACAAGGTCTAAAATCATGTTTGGTTGCACTCCGGATACAATGTTTTAAACATAACTGTTCAAACTAGATGATTAGGGACATTATTATGGACAATTTTCAGCAAATTGCAGCAATTGAACTACAGAAATAACCACTTTTCCATAAACAAGGTCTAAATCATGTTTGGTTGCACTCCGGATACAATGTTTTAAACATAACTGTTCAAACTCGATGATTAGGGACATTATTATGGACAATTTTCAGCAAATTGCAGCAATTGAACTACAGAAATAACAATTTTTCCATAAACAAGGTCTAAATCATGTTTGGTTGCACTCCGGATACAATGTTTTAAACATAACTGTTCAAACTAGATGATTAGGGACATTATTATGGACAATTTTCAGCAAATTGCAGCAATTGAACTACAGAAATAACCACTTTTCCATAAACAAGGTCTAAAATCATGTTTGGTTGCACTCCGGATACAATGTTTTAAACATAACTGTTCAAACTAGATGATTAGGGACATTATTATGGACAATTTTCAGCAAATTGCAGCAATTGAACTACAGAAATAACCACTTTTCCATAAACAAGGTCTAAATCATGTTTGGTTGCACTCCGGATACAATGTTTTAAACATAACTGTTCAAACTAGATGATTAGGGACATTATTATGGACAATTTTCAGCAAATTGCAGCAATTGAACTACAGAAATAACCACTTTTCCATAAACAAGGTCTAAAATCATGTTTGGTTGCACTCCGGATACAATGTTTTAAACATAACTGTTCAAACTAGATGATTAGGGACATTATTATGGACAATTTTCAGCAAATTGCAGCAATTGAACTACAGAAATAACCACTTTTCCATAAACAAGGTCTAAATCATGTTTGGTTGCACTCCGGATACAATGTTTTAAACATAACTGTTCAAACTAGATGATCAGGGACATTATTATGGACAATTTTCAGCAAATTGCAGCAATTGAACTACAGAAATAACCACTTTTCCATAAACAAGGTCTAAATCATGTTTGGTTGCACTCCGAATACAATGTTTTAAACATAACTGTTCAAACTAGATGATTAGGGACATTATGGACAATTTTCAGCAAGTTGCAGCAATAGAAATAACCACTTTTCCATAAACAAGGTCTAAAATCATGTTTGGTTGCACTCCGGATACAATGTTTTAAACATAACTGTTCAAACTAGATGATTAGGGACATTATTATGGACAATTTTCAGCAAATTGCAGCAATTGAACTACAGAAATAACCTATTTTCCATAAACAAGGTCTAAAATCATGTTTGGTTGCACTCCTGATACAATGTTTTAAACATAACTGTTCAAACTAGATGATTAGGGACATTATTACGGACAATTTCCAAGCAAATTGCAGCAATTAAACTACAGAAATAACCACTTTTCCATAAACAAGGTCTAAAATCATGTTTGGTTGCACTCCGGATACAATGTTTTAAACATAACTGTTCAAACTAGATGATTAGGGACATTATTATGGACAATTTTCAGCAAGTTGCAGCAATAGAAATAACTACTTTTCCATAAACAAGGTCTAAAATCATGTCTGGTTGCACTCCGGATACAATGTTTTAAACATAACTGTTCAAACTAGATGATTAGGGACATTATTATGGACAATTTTCAGCAAATTGCAGCAATTGAACTACAGAAATAACCTCTTTTCCATAAACAAGGTCTAAAATCATGTTTGGTTGCACTCCGGATACAATGTTTTAAACATAACTGTTCAAACTAGATGATTAGGGACATTATGGACAATTTTCAGCAAGTTGCAGCAATAGAAATAACCTCTTTTCCATAAACAAGGTCTAAAATCATGTTTGGTTGCACTCCGGATACAATGTTTTAAACATAACTGTTCAAACTAGATGATTAGGGACATTATGGACAATTTTCAGCAAGTTGCAGCAATAGAAATAACCACTTTTCCATAAACAAGGTCTAAAATCATGTTTGGTTGCACTCCGGATACAATGTTTTAAACATAACTGTTCAAACTAGATGATTAGGGACATTATTATGGACAATTTTCAGCAAATTGCAGCAATTGAACTACAGAAATAACCTATTTTCCATAAACAAGGTCTAAAATCATGTTTGGTTGCACTCCGGATACAATGTTTTAAACATAACTGTTCAAACTAGATGATTAGGGACATTATTATGGACAATTTTCAGCAAATTGCAGCAATTGAACTACAGAAATAACCACTTTTCCATAAACAAGGTCTAAATCATGTTTGGTTGCACTCCGGATACAATGTTTTAAACATAACTGTTCAAACTCGATGATTAGGGACATTATTATGGACAATTTTCAGCAAATTGCAGCAATTGAACTACAGAAATAACCATTTTTCCATAAACAAGGTCTAAATCATGTTTGGTTGCACTCCGGATACAATGTTTTAAACATAACTGTTCAAACTAGATGATTAGGGACATTATTATGGACAATTTTCAGCAAATTGCAGCAATTGAACTACAGAAATAACCACTTTTCCATAAACAAGGTCTAAAATCATGTTTGGTTGCACTCCGGATACAATGTTTTAAACATAACTGTTCAAACTAGATGATTAGGGACATTATTATGGACAATTTTCAGCAAATTGCAGCAATTGAACTAAAGAAATAACCACTTTTCCATAAACAAGGTCTAAATCATGTTTGGTTGCACTCCGGATACAATGTTTTAAACATAACTGTTCAAACTAGATGATCAGGGACATTATTATGGACAATTTTCAGCAAATTGCAGCAATTGAACTACAGAAATAACCACTTTTCCATAAACAAGGTCTAAATCATGTTTGGTTGCACTCCGAATACAATGTTTTAAACATAACTGTTCAAACTAGATGATTAGGGACATTATGGACAATTTTCAGCAAGTTGCAGCAATAGAAATAACCACTTTTCCATAAACAAGGTCTAAAATCATGTTTGGTTGCACTCCGGATACAATGTTTTAAACATAACTGTTCAAACTAGATGATTAGGGACATTATTATGGACAATTTTCAGCAAATTGCAGCAATTGAACTACAGAAATAACCTATTTTCCATAAACAAGGTCTAAAATCATGTTTGGTTGCACTCCTGATACAATGTTTTAAACATAACTGTTCAAACTAGATGATTAGGGACATTATTACGGACAATTTCCAAGCAAATTGCAGCAATTAAACTACAGAAATAACCACTTTTCCATAAACAAGGTCTAAAATCATGTTTGGTTGCACTCCGGATACAATGTTTTAAACATAACTGTTCAAACTAGATGATTAGGGACATTATTATGGACAATTTTCAGCAAATTGCAGCAATTGACCTACAGAAATAACCACTTTTCCATAAACAAGGTCTAAAATCATGTTTGGTTGCACTCCGGATACAATGTTTTAAACATAACTGTTCAAACTAGATGATTAGGGACATTATGGACAATTTTCAGCAAGTTGCAGCAATAGAAATAACTACTTTTCCATAAACAAGGTCTAAAATCATGTCTGGTTGCACTCCGGATACAATGTTTTAAACATAACTGTTCAAACTAGATGATTAGGGACATTATTATGGACAATTTTCAGCAAATTGCAGCAATTGAACTACAGAAATAACCTCTTTTCCATAAACAAGGTCTAAAATCATGTTTGGTTGCACTCCGGATACAATGTTTTAAACATAACTGTTCAAACTAGATGATTAGGGACATTATGGACAATTTTCAGCAAGTTGCAGCAATAGAAATAACCTCTTTTCCATAAACAAGGTCTAAAATCATGTTTGGTTGCACTCCGGATACAATGTTTTAAACATAACTGTTCAAACTAGATGATTAGGGACATTATGGACAATTTTCAGCAAGTTGCAGCAATAGAAATAACCACTTTTCCATAAACAAGGTCTAAAATCATGTTTGGTTGCACTCCGGATACAATGTTTTAAACATAACTGTTCAAACTAGATGATTAGGGACATTATGGACAATTTTCAGCAAATTGCAGCAATAGAAATAACTACTTTTCCATAAACAAGGTCTAAAATCATGTCTGGTTGCACTCCGGATACAATGTTTTAAACATAACTGTTCAAACTAGATGATTAGGGACATTATTATGGACAATTTTCAGCAAATTGCAGCAATTGAACTACAGAAATAACCACTTTTCCATAAACAAGGTCTAAAATCATGTTTGGTTGCACTCCGGATACAATGTTTTAAACATAACTGTTCAAACTAGATGATTAGGGACATTATTATGGACAATTTTCAGCAAATTGCAGCAATTGAACTACAGAAATAACCACTTTTCCATAAACAAGGTCTAAATCATGTTTGGTTGCACTCCGGATACAATGTTTTAAACATAACTGTTCAAACTAGATGATCAGGGACATTATTATGGACAATTTTCAGCAAATTGCAGCAATTGAACTACAGAAATAACCACTTTTCCATAAACAAGGTCTAAATCATGTTTGGTTGCACTCCGAATACAATGTTTTAAACATAACTGTTCAAACTAGATGATTAGGGACATTATGGACAATTTTCAGCAAGTTGCAGCAATAGAAATAACCACTTTTCCATAAACAAGGTCTAAAATCATGTTTGGTTGCACTCCGGATACAATGTTTTAAACATAACTGTTCAAACTAGATGATTAGGGACATTATTATGGACAATTTTCAGCAAATTGCAGCAATTGAACTACAGAAATAACCTATTTTCCATAAACAAGGTCTAAAATCATGTTTGGTTGCACTCCTGATACAATGTTTTAAACATAACTGTTCAAACTAGATGATTAGGGACATTATTACGGACAATTTCCAAGCAAATTGCAGCAATTAAACTACAGAAATAACCACTTTTCCATAAACAAGGTCTAAAATCATGTTTGGTTGCACTCCGGATACAATGTTTTAAACATAACTGTTCAAACTAGATGATTAGGGACATTATTATGGACAATTTTCCGCAAATTGCAGCAATTGACCTACAGAAATAACCACTTTTCCATAAACAAGGTCTAAAATCATGTTTGGTTGCACTCCGGATACAATGTTTTAAACATAACTGTTCAAACTAGATGATTAGGGACATTATGGACAATTTTCAGCAAGTTGCAGCAATAGAAATAACTACTTTTCCATAAACAAGGTCTAAAATCATGTCTGGTTGCACTCCGGATACAATGTTTTAAACATAACTGTTCAAACTAGATGATTAGGGACATTATTATGGACAATTTTCAGCAAATTGCAGCAATTGAACTACAGAAATAACCTCTTTTCCATAAACAAGGTCTAAAATCATGTTTGGTTGCACTCCGGAAACAATGTTTTAAACATAACTGTTCAAACTAGATGATTAGGGACATTATGGACAATTTTCAGCAAGTTGCAGCAATAGAAATAACCTCTTTTCCATAAACAAGGTCTAAAATCATGTTTGGTTGCACTCCGGATACAATGTTTTAAACATAACTGTTCAAACTAGATGATTAGGGACATTATGGACAATTTTCAGCAAGTTGCAGCAATAGAAATAACCACTTTTCCATAAACAAGGTCTAAAATCATGTTTGGTTGCACTCCGGATACAATGTTTTAAACATAACTGTTCAAACTAGATGATTAGGGACATTATTATGGACAATTTTCAGCAAATTGCAGCAATTGAACTACAGAAATAACCTATTTTCCATAAACAAGGTCTAAAATCATGTTTGGTTGCACTCCGGATACGTTTTAAACATAACTGTTCAAACTAGATGATTAGGGACATTATTATGGACAATTTTCAGCAAATTGCAGCAATTGAACTACAGAAATAACCACTTTTCCATAAACAAGGTCTAAATCATGTTTGGTTGCACTCCGGATACAATGTTTTAAACATAACTGTTCAAACTCGATGATTAGGGACATTATTATGGACAATTTTCAGCAAATTGCAGCAATTGAACTACAGAAATAACCATTTTTCCATAAACAAGGTCTAAATCATGTTTGGTTGCACTCCGGATACAATGTTTTAAACATAACTGTTCAAACTAGATGATTAGGGACATTATTATTGTCATGTTGTCTTGTCTCTGTCCTTTCCCTTCACCCTGTCTCCCTCTGCTGGTCGTTGTTATGTTACCTTTTCTCCCCCTCTTTTCCCCAGCTGTGCCTTGTCTCCTCCTAATTACCCATTCACCCCGTTCCCCACCTGT
Source organism: Oncorhynchus mykiss (assembly GCF_013265735.2). Taxonomy (NCBI): domain Eukaryota; kingdom Metazoa; phylum Chordata; class Actinopteri; order Salmoniformes; family Salmonidae; genus Oncorhynchus; species Oncorhynchus mykiss. The sequence goes on from NW_023494179.1 coordinate 20,571, forward strand.
TCCCTTTTTTCCCTCTGATTAGGTCCCTATATCTGTCTCTGTTTCTGCTCCTGTCCTTGTCGGATTCTTGTTTGTTTGTTTATGTGTCTCATGCCTGAACCAGACTATCATCGTGTGTGCTGCAACCTTGTCCTGTCCTGTCGGAATCTACCTGTCCATCTGAGCCCACGTATGTTCGTCATTAAAGTACTCTGTTTGTTAATTCGCTTTTGGGTCCTCATTCACGCACCATAACAGAAGAATCCGACCAAGAATGGACCCAGCGACTTCGGATCCTCTCCACTCAGCCGTCGAGATCCAGGGAGCGATGCTAGGCAGACACAAGCAGGAATTGTCTGCTGCTCGACATGCCGTTGAGACCCTGGCCACCCAAGTCTCCAACCTCACAGAACAGGTTCACCATCTCCGCCTCGATCCACCGGCCACTTCCAGGGCTTTCGAATCTCCGGAGCCCAGAATCAATAACCCGCCGTGTTACTCTGGGGAGCCCACTGAATGCCGCTCGTTCCTCACCCAGTGTGATATTGTGTTTTCTCTCCAGCCCAACACTTACTCCAGGAGCACTGCTCGTGTCGCCTACGTCATATCTCTCCTTATTGGACGGGCTCGTGAGTGGGGCACGGCAATCTGGGAGGCAAGGGCTGAGTGTATTAACCAGTATCAAGACTTTAAGGAGGAGATGATACGGGTTTTTGATCGATCTGTTTTTGGGGAGGAGGCTTCCAGGGCCCTGTCTTCCCTATGTCAAGGCAATCGATCCATAACAGACTACTCTATTGAGTTTCGCACTCTTGCTGTCTCCAGTGGCTGGAACGAGCCGGCCTTGCTCGCTCGTCTTCTGGAGGGTTTCCGCGCAGAGGTAAAGGATGAGATTCTCTCCCGGGAGGTTCCTTCCAGCGTGGATTCCTTGATTGAACTCGCTATTCGCATTGAGCGACGGGTTGATCTTCGTCACCGAGCTCGTGGAAAGGAGCTCGCGCTCTCCGTCGCCTCCCTCTCCGCATCACTACCATCTTCCTCTGCCGGCTCGGGTGCTGAGCCCATGCAGCTGGGAGGTATCCGCATCTCGACTAAGGAGAGGGAACGGAGAATCACCAACCGCCTCTGTCTCTATTGCGGTTCCGCTGGTCATTTTGCCACTTCATGTCCAGTAAAAGGCCAGAGCTCGTCAGTAAGCGGAGGGCTACTGGTGAGCGCTACTACTCCTGTCTCTCCTTCAAGATCCTGCACTACCTTGTCGGTCCATCTACGCTGGACCGGTTCGTCAGCTTCCTGCAGTGCCTTAATAGACTCTGGGGCGGAGGGCTGTTTTATGGACGAGACCTGGGCTCGGGAACATGACATTCCTCTCAGACAGTTAAAGGAGCCCACGGCCTTGTTCGCCCTGGATGGTAGTCCTCTCCCCAGGATTCAGCGTGAGACGCTACCTTTAACCCTCACTGTTTCTGGTAATCATAGTGAAACCATTTCTTTTTTAATTTTTCGTTCACCTTTTACACCTGTTGTTTTGGGCCATCCCTGGCTAGTTTGTCATAATCCTTCCATTAATTGGTCTAGTAATTCTATCCTCTCCTGGAACGTCTCTTGTCATGTGAAATGTTTAATGTCTGCTATCCCTCCTGTTTCCTCTGTCTCTTCTTCTCAGGAGGAGCCTGGTGATTTGACAGGGGTGCCGGAGGAATATCACGATCTGCGCACGGTGTTCAGTCGGTCCAGGGCCACCTCTCTTCCTCCACACCGGTCGTATGATTGTAGTATTGATCTCCTTCCGGGAACCACCCCCCCCCGGGGTAGACTATACTCTCTGTCGGCTCCCGAACGTAAGGCTCTCGAAGATTATTTGTCTGTAGCTCTTGACGCCGGTACCATAGTCCCCTCCTCCTCTCCCGCCGGAGCGGGGTTTTTTTTTTGTCAAGAAGAAGGACGGGTCTCTGCGCCCCTGCATAGATTATCGAGGGCTGAATGACATAACAGTGAAGAATCGTTATCCGCTTCCTCTTATGTCTTCAGCCTTCGAGATCCTGCAGGGAGCCAGGTTTTTCACTAAGTTGGACCTTCGTAACGCTTACCATCTCGTGCGCATCAGGGAGGGGGACGAGTGGAAGACGGCGTTTAACACTCCGTTAGGGCACTTTGAATACCGGGTTCTTCCTTTCGGCCTCGCTAACGCTCCAGCTGTCTTTCAGGCATTAGTCAATGATGTCCTGAGAGACATGCTGAACATCTTTGTTTTCGTTTACCTTGACGATATCCTGATTTTTTCACCGTCACTCCAGATTCATGTTCAGCACGTTCGACGTGTCCTCCAGCGCCTTTTAGAGAATTGTCTTTTCGTGAAGGCTGAGAAGTGCACTTTTCATGCCTCCTCCGTCACATTTCTCGGTTCTGTTATTTCCGCTGAAGGCATTAAGATGGATCCCGCTAAGGTCCAAGCTGTCATTGATTGGCCCGTCCCTAAGTCACGCGTCGAGCTGCAGCGCTTTCTCGGCTTCGCGAACTTCTATCGTCGTTTCATCCGTAATTTCGGTCAGGTGGCAGCTCCTCTCACAGCCCTTACTTCTGTCAAGACGTGCTTTAAGTGGTCCGTTTCCGCCCAGGGAGCTTTTGATCTCCTCAAGAATCGTTTTACATCCGCTCCTATCCTTGTTACACCTGACGTCTCTAGACAGTTCGTTGTCGAGGTTGACGCGTCAGAGGTGGGAGTGGGAGCCATCCTTTCTCAGCGCTCCCTCTCTGACGACAAGGTCCACCCATGCGCGTATTTTTCTCATCGCCTGTCGCCGTCGGAACGTAACTATGATGTGGGTAACCGCGAACTGCTCGCCATCCGGTTAGCCCTAGGCGAATGGCGACAGTGGTTGGAGGGGGCGACCGTTCCTTTTGTCGTTTGGACTGACCATAGGAACCTTGAGTACATCCGTTCTGCCAAACGACTTAATGCGCGTCAGGCGCGTTGGGCGCTGTTTTTCGCTCGTTTCGAGTTCGTGATTTCTTATCGTCCGGGCTCTAAGAACACCAAGCCTGATGCTTTGTCTCGTCTCTTCAGTTCTTCAGTAGCCTCCACTGACCCCGAGGGGATTCTCCCTGAGGGGCGTGTTGTCGGGTTGACTGTCTGGGGAATTGAGAGGCAGGTAAAGCAAGCACTCACTCAAACTCCGTCGCCGCGCGCTTGTCCTAGGAACCTTCTTTTCGTTCCCGTTCCTACTCGTCTGGCCGTTCTTCAGTGGGCTCACTCTGCCAAGTTAGCCGGTCACCCTGGCGTTCGGGGTACGCTTGCTTCCATTCGCCAGCGTTTCTGGTGGCCCACCCGGGAGCATGACACGCGTCGTTTCGTGGCTGCTTGTTCGGTCTGCGCGCAGACTAAGTCCGGTAACTCTCCTCCTGCCGGCCGTCTCAGGCCGCTTCCTATTCCCTCTCGACCGTGGTCTCACATCGCCTTAGATTTTGTCACCGGACTGCCTTCGTCAGCGGGGAAGACTGTTATTCTTACGGTTGTCGATAGGTTCTCTAAGGCGGCTCATTTCATTCCCCTTGCTAAGCTTCCTTCTGCTAAAGAGACGGCACAAATCATCATCGAGAATGTTTTCAGAATTCATGGCCTTCCGTCAGACGTCGTTTCGGACAGAGGTCCGCAATTCACGTCTCAATTTTGGAGGGAGTTTTGCCGTTTGATTGGGGCTTCCGTCAGTCTCTCTTCCGGCTTTCACCCCCAGTCTAACGGTCAAGCAGAACGGGCCAATCAGACTATTGGTCGCATCTTACGCAGTCTTTCTTTTCGCAACCCTGCGTCTTGGTCAGAACAGCTCCCCTGGGCAGAATACGCCCACAACTCGCTTCCTTCGTCTGCGACCGGGCTATCTCCTTTTCAGAGTAGCCTCGGGTACCAGCCTCCGTTGTTCTCATCTCAGTTCGCCGAGTCCAGCGTCCCCTCCGCTCAGGCTTTTGTCCAACGTTGCGAGCGCACCTGGAAGAGGGTCAGGTCTGCACTTTGCCGTTATAGGGCGCAGACTGTGAGAGCTGCTAATAAGCGTAGAACGAAGAGCCCTAGATATTGTCGCGGTCAGAGAGTTTGGCTCTCCACTCAGAACCTTCCCCTTAAGACGGCTTCTCGCAAGTTGACCCCGCGGTTCATTGGTCCATTCCGTATCTCTCAAATCATTAACCCTGTCGCAGTGCGACTTCTTCTGCCGCGATATCTTCGTCGCGTCCACCCGGTCTTCCATGTCTCCTGTGTCAAGCCCGTTCTTCGCGCCCCCGCTCGTCTTCCCCCCCCCCCCCCCCCATCCTTGTCGAGGGCGCACCCATCTACAGGGTCCGCAGGATTTTGGACATGCGTCCTCGGGGCCGTGGTCACCAGTACCTTGTTGATTGGGAGGGGTACGGTCCGGAGGAGAGGAGTTGGGTTCCCTCTCGGGACGTGCTGGACCGTGCGCTGATCGATGATTTCCTCCGTTGCCGCCAGGCTTCCTCCTCGAGTGCGCCAGGAGGCGCTCGGTGAGTGGGGGGGTACTGTCATGTTGTCTTGTCTCTGTCCTTTCCCTTCACCCTGTCTCCCTCTGCTGGTCGTTGTTATGTTACCTTTTCTCCCCCTCTTTTCCCCAGCTGTGCCTTGTCTCCTCCTAATTACCCATTCACCCCGTTCCCCACCTGTTCCCTTTTTTCCCTCTGATTAGGTCCCTATATCTGTCTCTGTTTCTGCTCCTGTCCTTGTCGGATTCTTGTTTGTTTGTTTATGTGTCTCATGCCTGAACCAGACTATCATCGTGTGTGCTGCAACCTTGTCCTGTCCTGTCGGAATCTACCTGTCCATCTGAGCCCACGTATGTTCGTCATTAAAGTACTCTGTTTGTTAATTCGCTTTTGGGTCCTCATTCACGCACCATAACAATTATGGACAATTTTCAGCAAATTGCAGCAATTGAACTACAGAAATAACCACTTTTCCATAAACAAGGTCTAAAATCATGTTTGGTTGCACTCCGGATACAATGTTTTAAACATAACTGTTCAAACTAGATGATTAGGGACATTATTATGGACAATTTTCAGCAAATTGCAGCAATTGAACTACAGAAATAACCACTTTTCCATAAACAAGGTCTAAATCATGTTTGGTTGCACTCCGGATACAATGTTTTAAACATAACTGTTCAAACTAGATGATTAGGGACATTATGGACAATTTTCAGCAAGTTGCAGCAATAGAAATAACCACTTTTCCATAAACAAGGTCTAAAATCATGTTTGGTTGCACTCCGGATACAATGTTTTAAACATAACTGTTCAAACTAGATGATTAGGGACATTATTATGGACAATTTTCAGCAAATTGCAGCAATTGAACTACAGAAATAACCTCTTTTCCATAAACAAGGTCTAAAATCATGTTTGGTTGCACTCCGGATACAATGTTTTAAACATAACTGTTCAAACTAGATGATTAGGGACATTATTATGGACAATTTTCCGCAAATTGCAGCACTTGACCTTCAGAAATAACCACTTTTCCATAAACAAGGTCTAAAATCATGTTTGGTTGCACTCCGGATACAATGTTTTAAACATAACTGTTCAAACTAGATGATTAGGGACATTATGGACAATTTTCAGCAAGTTGCAGCAATAGAAATAACTACTTTTCCATAAACAAGGTCTAAAATCATGTTTGGTTGCACTCCGGATACAATGTTTTAAACATAACTGTTCAAACTAGATGATTAGGGACATTATTATGGACAATTTTCAGCAAATTGCAGCAATTGAACTACAGAAATAACCTCTTTTCCATAAACAAGGTCTAAAATCATGTTTGGTTGCACTCCGGATACAATGTTTTAAACATAACTGTTCAAACTAGATGATTAGGGACATTATTACGGACAATTTCCAAGCAAATTGCAGCAATTAAACTACAGAAATAACCACTTTTCCATAAACAAGGTCTAAAATCATGTTTGGTTGCACTCCGGATACAATGTTTTAAACATAACTGTTCAAACTAGATGATTAGGGACATTATTATGGACAATTTTCAGCAAATTGCAGCAATTGAACTACAGAAATAACCACTTTTCCATAAACAAGGTCTAAAATCATGTTTGGTTGCACTCCGGATACAATGTTTTAAACAAAACTGTTCAAACTAGATGATTAGGGACATTATTATGGACAATTTTCCGCAAATTGCAGCAATTGACCTACAGAAATAACCACTTTTCCATAAACAAGGTCTAAAATCATGTTTGGTTGCACTCCGGATACAATGTTTTAAACATAACTGTTCAAACTAGATGATTAGGGACATTATGGACAATTTTCAGCAAGTTGCAGCAATAGAAATAACTACTTTTCCATAAACAAGGTCTAAAATCATGTCTGGTTGCACTCCGGATACAATGTTTTAAACATAACTGTTCAAACTAGATGATTAGGGACATTATTATGGACAATTTTCAGCAAATTGCAGCAATTGACCTACAGAAATAACCACTTTTCCATAAACAAGGTCTAAAATCATGTTTGGTTGCACTCCGGATACAATGTTTTAAACATAACTGTTCAAACTAGATGATTAGGGACATTATGGACAATTTTCAGCAAATTGCAGCAATAGAAATAACTACTTTTCCATAAACAAGGTCTAAAATCATGTCTGGTTGCACTCCGGATACAATGTTTTAAACATAACTGTTCAAACTAGATGATTAGGGACATTATTATGGACAATTTTCAGCAAATTGCAGCAATTGAACTACAGAAATAACCACTTTTCCATAAACAAGGTCTAAAATCATGTTTGGTTGCACTCCGGATACAATGTTTTAAACATAACTGTTCAAACTAGATGATTAGGGGACATTATTATGGACAATTTTCAGCAAATTGCAGCAATTGAACTACAGAAATAACCTCTTTTCCATAAACAAGGTCTAAAATCATGTTTGGTTGCACTCCGGATACAATGTTTTAAACATAACTGTTCAAACTAGATGATTAGGGACATTATGGACAATTTTCAGCAAGTTGCAGCAATAGAAATAACCACTTTTCCATAAACAAGGTCTAAAATCATGTTTGGTTGCACTCCGGATACAATGTTTTAAACATAACTGTTCAAACTAGATGATTAGGGACATTATTATGGACAATTTTCAGCAAATTGCAGCAATTGAACTACAGAAATAACCACTTTTCCATAAACAAGGTCTAAAATCATGTTTGGTTGCACTCCGGATACAATGTTTTAAACAAAACTGTTCAAACTAGATGATTAGGGACATTATTATGGACAATTTTCCGCAAATTGCAGCAATTGACCTACAGAAATAACCACTTTTCCATAAACAAGGTCTAAAATCATGTTTGGTTGCACTCCGGATACAATGTTTTAAACATAACTGTTCAAACTAGATGATTAGGGACATTATGGACAATTTTCAGCAAGTTGCAGCAATAGAAATAACTACTTTTCCATAAACAAGGTCTAAAATCATGTCTGGTTGCACTCCGGATACAATGCTTTAAACATAACTGTTCAAACTAGATGATTAGGGACATTATTATGGACAATTTTCAGCAAATTGCAGCAATTGACCTACAGAAATAACCACTTTTCCATAAACAAGGTCTAAAATCATGTTTGGTTGCACTCCGGATACAATGTTTTAAACATAACTGTTCAAACTAGATGATTAGGGACATTATGGACAATTTTCAGCAAATTGCAGCAATAGAAATAACTACTTTTCCATAAACAAGGTCTAAAATCATGTCTGGTTGCACTCCGGATACAATGTTTTAAACATAACTGTTCTAACTAGATGATTAGGGACATTATTATGGACAATTTTCAGCAAATTGCAGCAATTGAACTACAGAAATAACCTCTTTTCCATAAACAAGGTCTAAAATCATGTTTGGTTGCACTCCGGATACAATGTTTTAAACATAACTGTTCAAACTAGATGATTAGGGACATTATTATGGACAATTTTCAGCAAATTGCAGCAATTGAACTACAGAAATAACCTCTTTTCCATAAACAAGGTCTAAAATCATGTTTGGTTGCACTCCGGATACAATGTTTTAAACATAACTGTTCAAACTAGATGATTAGGGACATTATTATGGACAATTTTCAAGCAAATTGCAGCAATTAAACTACAGAAATAACCACTTTTCCATAAACAAGGTCTAAAATCATGTTTGGTTGCAATCCAGATACAATGTTTTAAACATAACTGTTCAAACTAGATGATTAGGGACATTATTATGGACAATTTTCCGCAAATTGCAGCACTTGAACTACAGAAATAACCACTTTTCCATAAACAAGGTCTAAAATCATGTTTGGTTGCACTCCGGATACAATGTTTTAAACAAAACTGTTCAAACTAGATGATTAGGGACATTATTATGGACAATTTTCCGCAAATTGCAGCAATTGACCTACAGAAATAACCACTTTTCCATAAACAAGGTCTAAAATCATGTTTGGTTGCACTCCGGATACAATGTTTTAAACATAACTGTTCAAACTAGATGATTAGGGACATTATGGACAATTTTCAGCAAGTTGCAGCAATAGAAATAACTACTTTTCCATAAACAAGGTCTAAAATCATGTCTGGTTGCACTCCGGATACAATGTTTTAAACATAACTGTTCAAACTAGATGATTAGGGACATTATTATGGACAATTTTCAGCAAATTGCAGCAATTGACCTACAGAAATAACCACTTTTCCATAAACAAGGTCTAAAATCATGTTTGGTTGCACTCCGGATACAATGTTTTAAACATAACTGTTCAAACTAGATGATTAGGGACATTATGGACAATTTTCAGCAAATTGCAGCAATAGAAATAACTACTTTTCCATAAACAAGGTCTAAAATCATGTCTGGTTGCACTCCGGATACAATGTTTTAAACATAACTGTTCAAACTAGATGATTAGGGACATTATTATGGACAATTTTCAGCAAATTGCAGCAATTGAACTACAGAAATAACCACTTTTCCATAAACAAGGTCTAAAATCATGTTTGGTTGCACTCCGGATACAATGTTTTAAACATAACTGTTCAAACTAGATGATTAGGGGACATTATTATGGACAATTTTCAGCAAATTGCAGCAATTGAACTACAGAAATAACCTCTTTTCCATAAACAAGGTCTAAAATCATGTTTGGTTGCACTCCGGATACAATGTTTTAAACATAACTGTTCAAACTAGATGATTAGGGACATTATGGACAATTTTCAGCAAGTTGCAGCAATAGAAATAACCACTTTTCCATAAACAAGGTCTAAAATCATGTTTGGTTGCACTCCGGATACAATGTTTTAAACATAACTGTTCAAACTAGATGATTAGGGACATTATTATGGACAATTTTCAGCAAATTGCAGCAATTGAACTACAGAAATAACCACTTTTCCATAAACAAGGTCTAAAATCATGTTTGGTTGCACTCCGGATACAATGTTTTAAACAAAACTGTTCAAACTAGATGATTAGGGACATTATTATGGACAATTTTCCGCAAATTGCAGCAATTGACCTACAGAAATAACCACTTTTCCATAAACAAGGTCTAAAATCATGTTTGGTTGCACTCCGGATACAATGTTTTAAACATAACTGTTCAAACTAGATGATTAGGGACATTATGGACAATTTTCAGCAAGTTGCAGCAATAGAAATAACTACTTTTCCATAAACAAGGTCTAAAATCATGTCTGGTTGCACTCCGGATACAATGTTTTAAACATAACTGTTCAAACTAGATGATTAGGGACATTATTATGGACAATTTTCAGCAAATTGCAGCAATTGAACTACAGAAATAACCACTTTTCCATAAACAAGGTCTAAAATCATGTTTGGTTGCACTCCGGATACAATGTTTTAAACATAACTGTTCAAACTAGATGATTAGGGGACATTATTATGGACAATTTTCAGCAAATTGCAGCAATTGAACTACAGAAATAACCTCTTTTCCATAAACAAGGTCTAAAATCATGTTTGGTTGCACTCCGGATACAATGTTTTAAACATAACTGTTCAAACTAGATGATTAGGGACATTATGGACAATTTTCAGCAAGTTGCAGCAATAGAAATAACCACTTTTCCATAAACAAGGTCTAAAATCATGTTTGGTTGCACTCCGGATACAATGTTTTAAACATAACTGTTCAAACTAGATGATTAGGGACATTATTATGGACAATTTTCAGCAAATTGCAGCAATTGAACTACAGAAATAACCACTTTTCCATAAACAAGGTCTAAAATCATGTTTGGTTGCACTCCGGATACAATGTTTTAAACAAAACTGTTCAAACTAGATGATTAGGGACATTATTATGGACAATTTTCCGCAAATTGCAGCAATTGACCTACAGAAATAACCACTTTTCCATAAACAAGGTCTAAAATCATGTTTGGTTGCACTCCGGATACAATGTTTTAAACATAACTGTTCAAACTAGATGATTAGGGACATTATGGACAATTTTCAGCAAGTTGCAGCAATAGAAATAACTACTTTTCCATAAACAAGGTCTAAAATCATGTCTGGTTGCACTCCGGATACAATGCTTTAAACATAACTGTTCAAACTAGATGATTAGGGACATTATTATGGACAATTTTCAGCAAATTGCAGCAATTGACCTACAGAAATAACCACTTTTCCATAAACAAGGTCTAAAATCATGTTTGGTTGCACTCCGGATACAATGTTTTAAACATAACTGTTCAAACTAGATGATTAGGGACATTATGGACAATTTTCAGCAAATTGCAGCAATAGAAATAACTACTTTTCCATAAACAAGGTCTAAAATCATGTCTGGTTGCACTCCGGATACAATGTTTTAAACATAACTGTTCTAACTAGATGATTAGGGACATTATTATGGACAATTTTCAGCAAATTGCAGCAATTGAACTACAGAAATAACCTCTTTTCCATAAACAAGGTCTAAAATCATGTTTGGTTGCACTCCGGATACAATGTTTTAAACATAACTGTTCAAACTAGATGATTAGGGACATTATTATGGACAATTTTCAGCAAATTGCAGCAATTGAACTACAGAAATAACCTCTTTTCCATAAACAAGGTCTAAAATCATGTTTGGTTGCACTCCGGATACAATGTTTTAAACATAACTGTTCAAACTAGATGATTAGGGACATTATTATGGACAATTTTCAAGCAAATTGCAGCAATTAAACTACAGAAATAACCACTTTTCCATAAACAAGGTCTAAAATCATGTTTGGTTGCAATCCAGATACAATGTTTTAAACATAACTGTTCAAACTAGATGATTAGGGACATTATTATGGACAATTTTCCGCAAATTGCAGCACTTGACCTTCAGAAATAACCACTTTTCCATAAACAAGGTCTAAAATCATGTTTGGTTGCACTCCGGATACAATGTTTTAAACATAACTGTTCAAACTAGATGATTAGGGACATTATGGACAATTTTCAGCAAGTTGCAGCAATAGAAATAACTACTTTTCCATAAACAAGGTCTAAAATCATGTTTGGTTGCACTCCGGATACAATGTTTTAAACATAACTGTTCAAACTAGATGATTAGGGACATTATTATGGACAATTTTCAGCAAATTGCAGCAATTGAACTACAGAAATAACCTCTTTTCCATAAACAAGGTCTAAAATCATGTTTGGTTGCACTCCGGATACAATGTTTTAAACATAACTGTTCAAACTAGATGATTAGGGACATTATTACGGACAATTTCCAAGCAAATTGCAGCAATTAAACTACAGAAATAACCACTTTTCCATAAACAAGGTCTAAAATCATGTTTGGTTGCACTCCGGATACAATGTTTTAAACATAACTGTTCAAACTAGATGATTAGGGACATTATTATGGACAATTTTCAGCAAATTGCAGCAATTGAACTACAGAAATAACCACTTTTCCATAAACAAGGTCTAAAATCATGTTTGGTTGCACTCCGGATACAATGTTTTAAACAAAACTGTTCAAACTAGATGATTAGGGACATTATTATGGACAATTTTCCGCAAATTGCAGCAATTGACCTACAGAAATAACCACTTTTCCATAAACAAGGTCTAAAATCATGTTTGGTTGCACTCCGGATACAATGTTTTAAACATAACTGTTCAAACTAGATGATTAGGGACATTATGGACAATTTTCAGCAAGTTGCAGCAATAGAAATAACTACTTTTCCATAAACAAGGTCTAAAATCATGTCTGGTTGCACTCCGGATACAATGTTTTAAACATAACTGTTCAAACTAGATGATTAGGGACATTATTATGGACAATTTTCAGCAAATTGCAGCAATTGACCTACAGAAATAACCACTTTTCCATAAACAAGGTCTAAAATCATGTTTGGTTGCACTCCGGATACAATGTTTTAAACATAACTGTTCAAACTAGATGATTAGGGACATTATGGACAATTTTCAGCAAATTGCAGCAATAGAAATAACTACTTTTCCATAAACAAGGTCTAAAATCATGTCTGGTTGCACTCCGGATACAATGTTTTAAACATAACTGTTCAAACTAGATGATTAGGGACATTATTATGGACAATTTTCAGCAAATTGCAGCAATTGAACTACAGAAATAACCACTTTTCCATAAACAAGGTCTAAAATCATGTTTGGTTGCACTCCGGATACAATGTTTTAAACATAACTGTTCAAACTAGATGATTAGGGGACATTATTATGGACAATTTTCAGCAAATTGCAGCAATTGAACTACAGAAATAACCTCTTTTCCATAAACAAGGTCTAAAATCATGTTTGGTTGCACTCCGGATACAATGTTTTAAACATAACTGTTCAAACTAGATGATTAGGGACATTATGGACAATTTTCAGCAAGTTGCAGCAATAGAAATAACCACTTTTCCATAAACAAGGTCTAAAATCATGTTTGGTTGCACTCCGGATACAATGTTTTAAACATAACTGTTCAAACTAGATGATTAGGGACATTATTATGGACAATTTTCAGCAAATTGCAGCAATTGAACTACAGAAATAACCACTTTTCCATAAACAAGGTCTAAAATCATGTTTGGTTGCACTCCGGATACAATGTTTTAAACAAAACTGTTCAAACTAGATGATTAGGGACATTATTATGGACAATTTTCCGCAAATTGCAGCAATTGACCTACAGAAATAACCACTTTTCCATAAACAAGGTCTAAAATCATGTTTGGTTGCACTCCGGATACAATGTTTTAAACATAACTGTTCAAACTAGATGATTAGGGACATTATGGACAATTTTCAGCAAGTTGCAGCAATAGAAATAACTACTTTTCCATAAACAAGGTCTAAAATCATGTCTGGTTGCACTCCGGATACAATGCTTTAAACATAACTGTTCAAACTAGATGATTAGGGACATTATTATGGACAATTTTCAGCAAATTGCAGCAATTGACCTACAGAAATAACCACTTTTCCATAAACAAGGTCTAAAATCATGTTTGGTTGCACTCCGGATACAATGTTTTAAACATAACTGTTCAAACTAGATGATTAGGGACATTATGGACAATTTTCAGCAAATTGCAGCAATAGAAATAACTACTTTTCCATAAACAAGGTCTAAAATCATGTCTGGTTGCACTCCGGATACAATGTTTTAAACATAACTGTTCTAACTAGATGATTAGGGACATTATTATGGACAATTTTCAGCAAATTGCAGCAATTGAACTACAGAAATAACCTCTTTTCCATAAACAAGGTCTAAAATCATGTTTGGTTGCACTCCGGATACAATGTTTTAAACATAACTGTTCAAACTAGATGATTAGGGACATTATTATGGACAATTTTCAGCAAATTGCAGCAATTGAACTACAGAAATAACCTCTTTTCCATAAACAAGGTCTAAAATCATGTTTGGTTGCACTCCGGATACAATGTTTTAAACATAACTGTTCAAACTAGATGATTAGGGACATTATTATGGACAATTTTCAAGCAAATTGCAGCAATTAAACTACAGAAATAACCACTTTTCCATAAACAAGGTCTAAAATCATGTTTGGTTGCAATCCAGATACAATGTTTTAAACATAACTGTTCAAACTAGATGATTAGGGACATTATTATGGACAATTTTCCGCAAATTGCAGCACTTGACCTTCAGAAATAACCACTTTTCCATAAACAAGGTCTAAAATCATGTTTGGTTGCACTCCGGATACAATGTTTTAAACATAACTGTTCAAACTAGATGATTAGGGACATTATGGACAATTTTCAGCAAGTTGCAGCAATAGAAATAACTACTTTTCCATAAACAAGGTCTAAAATCATGTTTGGTTGCACTCCGGATACAATGTTTTAAACATAACTGTTCAAACTAGATGATTAGGGACATTATTATGGACAATTTTCAGCAAATTGCAGCAATTGAACTACAGAAATAACCTCTTTTCCATAAACAAGGTCTAAAATAATGTTTGGTTGCACTCCGGATACAATGTTTTAAACATAACTGTTCAAACTAGATGATTAGGGACATTATTACGGACAATTTCCAAGCAAATTGCAGCAATTAAACTACAGAAATAACCACTTTTCCATAAACAAGGTCTAAAATCATGTTTGGTTGCACTCCGGATACAATGTTTTAAACATAACTGTTCAAACTAGATGATTAGGGACATTATTATGGACAATTTTCAGCAAATTGCAGCAATTGAACTACAGAAATAACCACTTTTCCATAAACAAGGTCTAAAATCATGTTTGGTTGCACTCCGGATACAATGTTTTAAACAAAACTGTTCAAACTAGATGATTAGGGACATTATTATGGACAATTTTCCGCAAATTGCAGCAATTGACCTACAGAAATAACCACTTTTCCATAAACAAGGTCTAAAATCATGTTTGGTTGCACTCCGGATACAATGTTTTAAACATAACTGTTCAAACTAGATGATTAGGGACATTATGGACAATTTTCAGCAAGTTGCAGCAATAGAAATAACTACTTTTCCATAAACAAGGTCTAAAATCATGTCTGGTTGCACTCCGGATACAATGTTTTAAACATAACTGTTCAAACTAGATGATTAGGGACATTATTATGGACAATTTTCAGCAAATTGCAGCAATTGACCTACAGAAATAACCACTTTTCCATAAACAAGGTCTAAAATCATGTCTGGTTGCACTCCGGATACAATGTTTTAAACATAACTGTTCAAACTAGATGATTAGGGACATTATGGACAATTTTCAGCAAATTGCAGCAATAGAAATAACTACTTTTCCATAAACAAGGTCTAAAATCATGTCTGGTTGCACTCCGGATACAATGTTTTCAACATAACTGTTCAAACTAGATGATTAGGGACATTATTATGGACAATTTTCAGCAAATTGCAGCAATTGAACTACAGAAATAACCACTTTTCCATAAACAAGGTCTAAAATCATGTTTGGTTGCACTCCGGATACAATGTTTTAAACATAACTGTTCAAACTAGATGATTAGGGGACATTATTATGGACAATTTTCAGCAAATTGCAGCAATTGAACTACAGAAATAACCTCTTTTCCATAAACAAGGTCTAAAATCATGTTTGGTTGCACTCCGGATACAATGTTTTAAACATAACTGTTCAAACTAGATGATTAGGGACATTATGGACAATTTTCAGCAAGTTGCAGCAATAGAAATAACTACTTTTCCATAAACAAGGTCTAAAATCATGTTTGGTTGCACTCCGGATACAATGTTTTAAACATAACTGTTCAAACTAGATGATTAGGGACATTATTATGGACAATTTTCAGCAAATTGCAGCAATTGAACTACAGAAATAACCTCTTTTCCATAAACAAGGTCTAAAATCATGTTTGGTTGCACTCCGGATACAATGTTTTAAACATAACTGTTCAAACTAGATGATTAGGGACATTATTACGGACAATTTCCAAGCAAATTGCAGCAATTAAACTACAGAAATAACCACTTTTCCATAAACAAGGTCTAAAATCATGTTTGGTTGCACTCCGGATACAATGTTTTAAACATAACTGTTCAAACTAGATGATTAGGGACATTATTATGGACAATTTTCAGCAAATTGCAGCAATTGAACTACAGAAATAACCACTTTTCCATAAACAAGGTCTAAAATCATGTTTGGTTGCACTCCGGATACAATGTTTTAAACAAAACTGTTCAAACTAGATGATTAGGGACATTATTATGGACAATTTTCCGCAAATTGCAGCAATTGACCTACAGAAATAACCACTTTTCCATAAACAAGGTCTAAAATCATGTTTGGTTGCACTCCGGATACAATGTTTTAAACATAACTGTTCAAACTAGATGATTAGGGACATTATGGACAATTTTCAGCAAGTTGCAGCAATAGAAATAACTACTTTTCCATAAACAAGGTCTAAAATCATGTCTGGTTGCACTCCGGATACAATGTTTTAAACATAACTGTTCAAACTAGATGATTAGGGACATTATTATGGACAATTTTCAGCAAATTGCAGCAATTGACCTACAGAAATAACCACTTTTCCATAAACAAGGTCTAAAATCATGTTTGGTTGCACTCCGGATACAATGTTTTAAACATAACTGTTCAAACTAGATGATTAGGGACATTATGGACAATTTTCAGCAAATTGCAGCAATAGAAATAACTACTTTTCCATAAACAAGGTCTAAAATCATGTCTGGTTGCACTCCGGATACAATGTTTTAAACATAACTGTTCAAACTAGATGATTAGGGACATTATTATGGACAATTTTCAGCAAATTGCAGCAATTGAACTACAGAAATAACCACTTTTCCATAAACAAGGTCTAAAATCATGTTTGGTTGCACTCCGGATACAATGTTTTAAACATAACTGTTCAAACTAGATGATTAGGGGACATTATTATGGACAATTTTCAGCAAATTGCAGCAATTGAACTACAGAAATAACCTCTTTTCCATAAACAAGGTCTAAAATCATGTTTGGTTGCACTCCGGATACAATGTTTTAAACATAACTGTTCAAACTAGATGATTAGGGACATTATGGACAATTTTCAGCAAGTTGCAGCAATAGAAATAACTACTTTTCCATAAACAAGGTCTAAAATCATGTTTGGTTGCACTCCGGATACAATGTTTTAAACATAACTGTTCAAACTAGATGATTAGGGACATTATTATGGACAATTTTCAGCAAATTGCAGCAATTGAACTACAGAAATAACCTCTTTTCCATAAACAAGGTCTAAAATCATGTTTGCTTGCACTCCGGATACAATGTTTTAAACATAACTGTTCAAACTAGATGATTAGGGACATTATTACGGACAATTTCCAAGCAAATTGCAGCAATTAAACTACAGAAATAATCACTTTTCCATAAACAAGGTCTAAAATCATGTTTGGTTGCACTCCGGATACAATGTTTTAAACATAACTGTTCAAACTAGATGATTAGGGACATTATTATGGACAATTTTCAGCAAATTGCAGCAATTGAACTACAGAAATAACCACTTTTCCATAAACAAGGTCTAAAATCATGTTTGGTTGCACTCCGGATACAATGTTTTAAACAAAACTGTTCAAACTAGATGATTAGGGACATTATTATGGACAATTTTCCGCAAATTGCAGCAATTGACCTACAGAAATAACCACTTTTCCATAAACAAGGTCTAAAATCATGTTTGGTTGCACTCCGGATACAATGTTTTAAACATAACTGTTCAAACTAGATGATTAGGGACATTATGGACAATTTTCAGCAAGTTGCAGCAATAGAAATAACTACTTTTCCATAAACAAGGTCTAAAATCATGTCTGGTTGCACTCCGGATACAATGTTTTAAACATAACTGTTCAAACTAGATGATTAGGGACATTATTATGGACAATTTTCAGCAAATTGCAGCAATTGACCTACAGAAATAACCACTTTTCCATAAACAAGGTCTAAAATCATGTTTGGTTGCACTCCGGATACAATGTTTTAAACATAACTGTTCAAACTAGATGATTAGGGACATTATGGACAATTTTCAGCAAATTGCAGCAATAGAAATAACTACTTTTCCATAAACAAGGTCTAAAATCATGTCTGGTTGCACTCCGGATACAATGTTTTAAACATAACTGTTCAAACTAGATGATTAGGGACATTATTATGGACAATTTTCAGCAAATTGCAGCAATTGAACTACAGAAATAACCACTTTTCCATAAACAAGGTCTAAAATCATGTTTGGTTGCACTCCGGATACAATGTTTTAAACATAACTGTTCAAACTAGATGATTAGGGGACATTATTATGGACAATTTTCAGCAAATTGCAGCAATTGAACTACAGAAATAACCTCTTTTCCATAAACAAGGTCTAAAATCATGTTTGGTTGCACTCCGGATACAATGTTTTAAACATAACTGTTCAAACTAGATGATTAGGGACATTATGGACAATTTTCAGCAAGTTGCAGCAATAGAAATAACCACTTTTCCATAAACAAGGTCTAAAATCATGTTTGGTTGCACTCCGGATACAATGTTTTAAACATAACTGTTCAAACTAGATGATTAGGGACATTATTATGGACAATTTTCAGCAAATTGCAGCAATTGAACTACAGAAATAACCACTTTTCCATAAACAAGGTCTAAAATCATGTTTGGTTGCACTCCGGATACAATGTTTTAAACATAACTGTTCAAACTAGATGATTAGGGACATTATTATGGACAATTTTCAGCAAATTGCAGCAATTGAACTACAGAAATAACCTCTTTTCCATAAACAAGGTCTAAAATCATGTTTGGTTGCACTCCGGATACAATGTTTTAAACATAACTGTTCAAACTAGATGATTAGGGACATTATTATGGACAATTTTCAAGCAAATTGCAGCAATTAAACTACAGAAATAACCACTTTTCCATAAACAAGGTCTAAAATCATGTTTGGTTGCAATCCAGATACAATGTTTTAAACATAACTGTTCAAACTAGATGATTAGGGACATTATGGACAATTTTCAGCAAGTTGCAGCAATAGAAATAACTACTTTTCCATAAACAAGGTCTAAAATCATGTCTGGTTGCACTCCGGATACAATGCTTTAAACATAACTGTTCAAACTAGATGATTAGGGACATTATTATGGACAATTTTCAGCAAATTGCAGCAATTGACCTACAGAAATAACCACTTTTCCATAAACAAGGTCTAAAATCATGTTTGGTTGCACTCCGGATACAATGTTTTAAACATAACTGTTCAAACTAGATGATTAGGGACATTATGGACAATTTTCAGCAAATTGCAGCAATAGAAATAACTACTTTTCCATAAACAAGGTCTAAAATCATGTCTGGTTGCACTCCGGATACAATGTTTTAAACATAACTGTTCTAACTAGATGATTAGGGACATTATTATGGACAATTTTCAGCAAATTGCAGCAATTGAACTACAGAAATAACCTCTTTTCCATAAACAAGGTCTAAAATCATGTTTGGTTGCACTCCGGATACAATGTTTTAAACATAACTGTTCAAACTAGATGATTAGGGACATTATTATGGACAATTTTCAAGCAAATTGCAGCAATTAAACTACAGAAATAACCACTTTTCCATAAACAAGGTCTAAAATCATGTTTGGTTGCAATCCAGATACAATGTTTTAAACATAACTGTTCAAACTAGATGATTAGGGACATTATTATGGACAATTTTCAGCAAATTGCAGCAATTGACCTACAGAAATAACCACTTTTCCATAAAAAAGGTCTAAAATCATGTTTGGTTGCACTCCGGATACAATGTTTTAAACATAACTGTTCAAACTAGATGATTAGGGACATTATGGACAATGTTCAGCAAGTTGCAGCAATAGAAATAACCACTTGTCCATAAACAAGGTCTAAAATCATGTTTGGTTGCACTCCGGATACAATGTTTTAAACATAACTGTTCAAACTAGATGATTAGGGACATTATTATGGACAATTTTCCGCAAATTGCAGCACTTGACCTTCAGAAATAACCACTTTTCCATAAACAAGGTCTAAAATCATGTTTGGTTGCACTCTGGATACAATGTTTTAAACATAACTGTTCAAACTAGATGATTAGGGACATTATGGACAATTTTCAGCAAGTTGCAGCAATATAAATAACTACTTTTCCATAAACAAGGTCTAAAATCATGTTTGGTTGCACTCCGGATACAATGTTTTAAACATAACTGTTCAAACTAGATGATTAGGGACATTATTATGGACAATTTTCAGCAAATTGCAGCAATTGAACTACAGAAATAACCTCTTTTCCATAAACAAGGTCTAAAATCATGTTTGGTTGCACTCCGGATACAATGTTTTAAACATAACTGTTCAAACTAGATGATTAGGGACATTATTACGGACAATTTCCAAGCAAATTGCAGCAATTAAACTACAGAAATAACCACTTTTCCATAAACAAGGTCTAAAATCATGTTTGGTTGCACTCCGGATACAATGTTTTAAACATAACTGTTCAAACTAGATGATTAGGGACATTATTATGGACAATTTTCAGCAAATTGCAGCAATTGAACTACAGAAATAACCTCTTTTCCATAAACAAGGTCTAAAATCATGTTTGGTTGCACTCCGGATACAATGTTTTAAACATAACTGTTCAAACTAGATGATTAGGGACATTATTATGGACAATTTTCAGCAAATTGCAGCAATTGAACTACAGAAATAACCTCTTTTCCATAAACAAGGTCTAAAATCATGTTTGGTTGCACTCCGGATACAATGTTTTAAACATAACTGTTCAAACTAGATGATTAGGGACATTATTATGGACAATTTTCAAGCAAATTGCAGCAATTAAACTACAGAAATAACCACTTTTCCATAAACAAGGTCTAAAATCATGTTTGGTTGCAATCCAGATACAATGTTTTAAACATAACTGTTCAAACTAGATGATTAGGGACATTATTATGGACAATTTTCAGCAAATTGCAGCAATTGACCTACAGAAATAACCACTTTTCCATAAAAAAGGTCTAAAATCATGTTTGGTTGCACTCCGGATACAATGTTTTAAACATAACTGTTCAAACTAGATGATTAGGGACATTATGGACAATTTTCAGCAAGTTGCAGCAATAGAAATAACCACTTGTCCATAAACAAGGTCTAAAATCATGTTTGGTTGCACTCCGGATACAATGTTTTAAACATAACTGTTCAAACTAGATGATTAGGGACATTATTATGGACAATTTTCCGCAAATTGCAGCACTTGACCTTCAGAAATAACCACTTTTCCATAAACAAGGTCTAAAATCATGTTTGGTTGCACTCCGGATACAATGTTTTAAACATAACTGTTCAAACTAGATGATTAGGGACATTATGGACAATTTTCAGCAAGTTGCAGCAATATAAATAACTACTTTTCCATAAACAAGGTCTAAAATCATGTTTGGTTGCACTCCGGATACAATGTTTTAAACATAACTGTTCAAACTAGATGATTAGGGACATTATTATGGACAATTTTCAGCAAATTGCAGCAATTGAACTACAGAAATAACCTCTTTTCCATAAACAAGGTCTAAAATCATGTTTGGTTGCACTCCGGATACAATGTTTTAAACATAACTGTTCAAACTAGATGATTAGGGACATTATTACGGACAATTTCCAAGCAAATTGCAGCAATTAAACTACAGAAATAACCACTTTTCCATAAACAAGGTCTAAAATCATGTTTGGTTGCACTCCGGATACAATGTTTTAAACATAACTGTTCAAACTAGATGATTAGGGACATTATTATGGACAATTTTCAGCAAATTGCAGCAATTGAACTACAGAAATAACCACTTTTCCATAAACAAGGTCTAAAATCATGTTTGGTTGCACTCCGGATACAATGTTTTAAACAAAACTGTTCAAACTAGATGATTAGGGACATTATTATGGACAATTTTCCGCAAATTGCAGCAATTGACCTACAGAAATAACCACTTTTCCATAAACAAGGTCTAAAATCATGTTTGGTTGCACTCCGGATACAATGTTTTAAACATAACTGTTCAAACTAGATGATTAGGGACATTATGGACAATTTTCAGCAAGTTGCAGCAATAGAAATAACTACTTTTCCATAAACAAGGTCTAAAATCATGTCTGGTTGCACTCCGGATACAATGTTTTAAACATAACTGTTCAAACTAGATGATTAGGGACATTATTATGGACAATTTTCAGCAAATTGCAGCAATTGAACTACAGAAATAACCTCTTTTCCATAAACAAGGTCTAAAATCATGTTTGGTTGCACTCCGGATACAATGTTTTAAACATAACTGTTCAAACTAGATGATTAGGGACATTATTATGGACAATTTTCAGCAAATTGCAGCAATTGAACTACAGAAATAACCTCTTTTCCATAAACAAGGTCTAAAATCATGTTTGGTTGCACTCCGGATACAATGTTTTAAACATAACTGTTCAAACTAGATGATTAGGGACATTATTATGGACAATTTTCAAGCAAATTGCAGCAATTAAACTACAGAAATAACCACTTTTCCATAAACAAGGTCTAAAATCATGTTTGGTTGCAATCCAGATACAATGTTTTAAACATAACTGTTCAAACTAGATGATTAGGGACATTATTATGGACAATTTTCAGCAAATTGCAGCAATTGACCTACAGAAAAACAACTTTTCCATAAAAAAGGTCTAAAATCATGTTTGGTTGCACTCCGGATACAATGTTTTAAACATAACTGTTCAAACTAGATGATTAGGGACATTATGGACAATTTTCAGCAAGTTGCAGCAATAGAAATAACCACTTGTCCATAAACAAGGTCTAAAATCATGTTTGGTTGCACTCCGGATACAATGTTTTAAACATAACTGTTCAAACTAGATGATTAGGGACATTATTATGGACAATTTTCCGCAAATTGCAGCACTTGACCTTCAGAAATAACCACTTTTCCATAAACAAGGTCTAAAATCATGTTTGGTTGCACTCCGGATACAATGTTTTAAACATAACTGTTCAAACTAGATGATTAGGGACATTATGGACAATTTTCAGCAAGTTGCAGCAATATAAATAACTACTTTTCCATAAACAAGGTCTAAAATCATGTTTGGTTGCACTCCGGATACAATGTTTTAAACATAACTGTTCAAACTAGATGATTAGGGACATTATTATGGACAATTTTCAGCAAATTGCAGCAATTGAACTACAGAAATAACCTCTTTTCCATAAACAAGGTCTAAAATCATGTTTGGTTGCACTCCGGATACAATGTTTTAAACATAACTGTTCAAACTAGATGATTAGGGACATTATTACGGACAATTTCCAAGCAAATTGCAGCAATTAAACTACAGAAATAACCACTTTTCCATAAACAAGGTCTAAAATCATGTTTGGTTGCACTCCGGATACAATGTTTTAAACATAACTGTTCAAACTAGATGATTAGGGACATTATTATGGACAATTTTCAGCAAATTGCAGCAATTGAACTACAGAAATAACCACTTTTCCATAAACAAGGTCTAAAATCATGTTTGGTTGCACTCCGGATACAATGTTTTAAACAAAACTGTTCAAACTAGATGATTAGGGACATTATTATGGACAATTTTCCGCAAATTGCAGCAATTGACCTACAGAAATAACCACTTTTCCATAAACAAGGTCTAAAATCATGTTTGGTTGCACTCCGGATACAATGTTTTAAACATAACTGTTCAAACTAGATGATTAGGGACATTATGGACAATTTTCAGCAAGTTGCAGCAATAGAAATAACTACTTTTCCATAAACAAGGTCTAAAATCATGTCTGGTTGCACTCCGGATACAATGTTTTAAACATAACTGTTCAAACTAGATGATTAGGGACATTATTATGGACAATTTTCAGCAAATTGCAGCAATTGACCTACAGAAATAACCACTTTTCCATAAACAAGGTCTAAAATCATGTTTGGTTGCACTCCGGATACAATGTTTTAAACATAACTGTTCAAACTAGATGATTAGGGACATTATGGACAATTTTCAGCAAATTGCAGCAATAGAAATAACTACTTTTCCATAAACAAGGTCTAAAATCATGTCTGGTTGCACTCCGGATACAATGTTTTAAACATAACTGTTCAAACTAGATGATTAGGGACATTATTATGGACAATTTTCAGCAAATTGCAGCAATTGAACTACAGAAATAACCACTTTTCCATAAACAAGGTCTAAAATCATGTTTGGTTGCACTCCGGATACAATGTTTTAAACATAACTGTTCAAACTAGATGATTAGGGGACATTATTATGGACAATTTTCAGCAAATTGCAGCAATTGAACTACAGAAATAACCTCTTTTCCATAAACAAGGTCTAAAATCATGTTTGGTTGCACTCCGGATACAATGTTTTAAACATAACTGTTCAAACTAGATGATTAGGGACATTATGGACAATTTTCAGCAAGTTGCAGCAATAGAAATAACTACTTTTCCATAAACAAGGTCTAAAATCATGTCTGGTTGCACTCCGGATACAATGTTTTAAACATAACTGTTCAAACTAGATGATTAGGGACATTATTATGGACAATTTTCAGCAAATTGCAGCAATTGACCTACAGAAATAACCACTTTTCCATAAACAAGGTCTAAAATCATGTTTGGTTGCACTCCGGATACAATGTTTTAAACATAACTGTTCAAACTAGATGATTAGGGGACATTATTATGGACAAATTTCAGCAAATTGCAGCAATTGAACTACAGAAATAACCTCTTTTCCATAAACAAGGTCTAAAATCATGTTTGGTTGCACTCCGGATACAATGTTTTAAACATAACTGTTCAAACTAGATGATTAGGGACATTATGGACAATTTTCAGCAAGTTGCAGCAATAGAAATAACCACTTTTCCATAAACAAGGTCTAAAATCATGTTTGGTTGCACTCCGGATACAATGTTTTAAACATAACTGTTCAAACTAGATGATTAGGGACATTATTATGGACAATTTTCAGCAAATTGCAGCAATTGAACTACAGAAATAACCTCTTTTCCATAAACAAGGTCTAAAATCATGTTTGGTTGCACTCCGGATACAATGTTTTAAACATAACTGTTCAAACTAGATGATTAGGGACATTATTATGGACAATTTTCAGCAAATTGCAGCAATTGACCTACAGAAATAACCACTTTTCCATAAACAAGGTCTAAAATCATGTTTGGTTGCACTCCGGATACAATGTTTTAAACATAACTGTTCAAACTAGATGATTAGGGACATTATGGACAATTTTCAGCAAATTGCAGCAATAGAAATAACTACTTTTCCATAAACAAGGTCTAAAATCATGTCTGGTTGCACTCCGGATACAATGTTTTAAACATAACTGTTCTAACTAGATGATTAGGGACATTATTATGGACAATTTTCAGCAAATTGCAGCAATTGAACTACAGAAATAACCTCTTTTCCATAAACAAGGTCTAAAATCATGTTTGGTTGCACTCCGGATACAATGTTTTAAACATAACTGTTCAAACTAGATGATTAGGGACATTATTATGGACAATTTTCAGCAAATTGCAGCAATTGAACTACAGAAATAACCTCTTTTCCATAAACAAGGTCTAAAATCATGTTTGGTTGCACTCCGGATACAATGTTTTAAACATAACTGTTCAAACTAGATGATTAGGGACATTATTATGGACAATTTTCAAGCAAATTGCAGCAATTAAACTACAGAAATAACCACTTTTCCATAAACAAGGTCTAAAATCATGTTTGGTTGCAATCCAGATACAATGTTTTAAACATAACTGTTCAAACTAGATGATTAGGGACATTATGGACAATTTTCAGCAAGTTGCAGCAATAGAAATAACTACTTTTCCATAAACAAGGTCTAAAATCATGTCTGGTTGCACTCCGGATACAATGCTTTAAACATAACTGTTCAAACTAGATGATTAGGGACATTATTATGGACAATTTTCAGCAAATTGCAGCAATTGACCTACAGAAATAACCACTTTTCCATAAACAAGGTCTAAAATCATGTTTGGTTGCACTCCGGATACAATGTTTTAAACATAACTGTTCAAACTAGATGATTAGGGACATTATGGACAATTTTCAGCAAATTGCAGCAATAGAAATAACTACTTTTCCATAAACAAGGTCTAAAATCATGTCTGGTTGCACTCCGGATACAATGTTTTAAACATAACTGTTCTAACTAGATGATTAGGGACATTATTATGGACAATTTTCAGCAAATTGCAGCAATTGAACTACAGAAATAACCTCTTTTCCATAAACAAGGTCTAAAATCATGTTTGGTTGCACTCCGGATACAATGTTTTAAACATAACTGTTCAAACTAGATGATTAGGGACATTATTATGGACAATTTTCAGCAAATTGCAGCAATTGAACTACAGAAATAACCTCTTTTCCATAAACAAGGTCTAAAATCATGTTTGGTTGCACTCCGGATACAATGTTTTAAACATAACTGTTCAAACTAGATGATTAGGGACATTATTATGGACAATTTTCAAGCAAATTGCAGCAATTAAACTACAGAAATAACCACTTTTCCATAAACAAGGTCTAAAATCATGTTTGGTTGCAATCCAGATACAATGTTTTAAACATAACTGTTCAAACTAGATGATTAGGGACATTATTATGGACAATTTTCAGCAAATTGCAGCAATTGACCTACAGAAATAACCACTTTTCCATAAAAAAGGTCTAAAATCATGTTTGGTTGCACTCCGGATACAATGTTTTAAACATAACTGTTCAAACTAGATGATTAGGGACATTATGGACAATTTTCAGCAAGTTGCAGCAATAGAAATAACCACTTGTCCATAAACAAGGTCTAAAATCATGTTTGGTTGCACTCCGGATACAATGTTTTAAACATAACTGTTCAAACTAGATGATTAGGGACATTATTATGGACAATTTTCCGCAAATTGCAGCACTTGACCTTCAGAAATAACCACTTTTCCATAAACAAGGTCTAAAATCATGTTTGGTTGCACTCTGGATACAATGTTTTAAACATAACTGTTCAAACTAGATGATTAGGGACATTATGGACAATTTTCAGCAAGTTGCAGCAATATAAATAACTACTTTTCCATAAACAAGGTCTAAAATCATGTTTGGTTGCACTCCGGATACAATGTTTTAAACATAACTGTTCAAACTAGATGATTAGGGACATTATTATGGACAATTTTCAGCAAATTGCAGCAATTGAACTACAGAAATAACCTCTTTTCCATAAACAAGGTCTAAAATCATGTTTGGTTGCACTCCGGATACAATGTTTTAAACATAACTGTTCAAACTAGATGATTAGGGACATTATTACGGACAATTTCCAAGCAAATTGCAGCAATTAAACTACAGAAATAACCACTTTTCCATAAACAAGGTCTAAAATCATGTTTGGTTGCACTCCGGATACAATGTTTTAAACATAACTGTTCAAACTAGATGATTAGGGACATTATTATGGACAATTTTCAGCAAATTGCAGCAATTGAACTACAGAAATAACCTCTTTTCCATAAACAAGGTCTAAAATCATGTTTGGTTGCACTCCGGATACAATGTTTTAAACATAACTGTTCAAACTAGATGATTAGGGACATTATTATGGACAATTTTCAGCAAATTGCAGCAATTGAACTACAGAAATAACCTCTTTTCCATAAACAAGGTCTAAAATCATGTTTGGTTGCACTCCGGATACAATGTTTTAAACATAACTGTTCAAACTAGATGATTAGGGACATTATTATGGACAATTTTCAAGCAAATTGCAGCAATTAAACTACAGAAATAACCACTTTTCCATAAACAAGGTCTAAAATCATGTTTGGTTGCAATCCAGATACAATGTTTTAAACATAACTGTTCAAACTAGATGATTAGGGACATTATTATGGACAATTTTCAGCAAATTGCAGCAATTGACCTACAGAAATAACCACTTTTCCATAAAAAAGGTCTAAAATCATGTTTGGTTGCACTCCGGATACAATGTTTTAAACATAACTGTTCAAACTAGATGATTAGGGACATTATGGACAATTTTCAGCAAGTTGCAGCAATAGAAATAACCACTTGTCCATAAACAAGGTCTAAAATCATGTTTGGTTGCACTCCGGATACAATGTTTTAAACATAACTGTTCAAACTAGATGATTAGGGACATTATTATGGACAATTTTCCGCAAATTGCAGCACTTGACCTTCAGAAATAACCACTTTTCCATAAACAAGGTCTAAAATCATGTTTGGTTGCACTCCGGATACAATGTTTTAAACATAACTGTTCAAACTAGATGATTAGGGACATTATGGACAATTTTCAGCAAGTTGCAGCAATATAAATAACTACTTTTCCATAAACAAGGTCTAAAATCATGTTTGGTTGCACTCCGGATACAATGTTTTAAACATAACTGTTCAAACTAGATGATTAGGGACATTATTATGGACAATTTTCAGCAAATTGCAGCAATTGAACTACAGAAATAACCTCTTTTCCATAAACAAGGTCTAAAATCATGTTTGGTTGCACTCCGGATACAATGTTTTAAACATAACTGTTCAAACTAGATGATTAGGGACATTATTACGGACAATTTCCAAGCAAATTGCAGCAATTAAACTACAGAAATAACCACTTTTCCATAAACAAGGTCTAAAATCATGTTTGGTTGCACTCCGGATACAATGTTTTAAACATAACTGTTCAAACTAGATGATTAGGGACATTATTATGGACAATTTTCAGCAAATTGCAGCAATTGAACTACAGAAATAACCACTTTTCCATAAACAAGGTCTAAAATCATGTTTGGTTGCACTCCGGATACAATGTTTTAAACAAAACTGTTCAAACTAGATGATTAGGGACATTATTATGGACAATTTTCCGCAAATTGCAGCAATTGACCTACAGAAATAACCACTTTTCCATAAACAAGGTCTAAAATCATGTTTGGTTGCACTCCGGATACAATGTTTTAAACATAACTGTTCAAACTAGATGATTAGGGACATTATGGACAATTTTCAGCAAGTTGCAGCAATAGAAATAACTACTTTTCCATAAACAAGGTCTAAAATCATGTCTGGTTGCACTCCGGATACAATGTTTTAAACATAACTGTTCAAACTAGATGATTAGGGACATTATTATGGACAATTTTCAGCAAATTGCAGCAATTGACCTACAGAAATAACCACTTTTCCATAAACAAGGTCTAAAATCATGTTTGGTTGCACTCCGGATACAATGTTTTAAACATAACTGTTCAAACTAGATGATTAGGGACATTATGGACAATTTTCAGCAAATTGCAGCAATAGAAATAACTACTTTTCCATAAACAAGGTCTAAAATCATGTCTGGTTGCACTCCGGATACAATGTTTTAAACATAACTGTTCAAACTAGATGATTAGGGACATTATTATGGACAATTTTCAGCAAATTGCAGCAATTGAACTACAGAAATAACCACTTTTCCATAAACAAGGTCTAAAATCATGTTTGGTTGCACTCCGGATACAATGTTTTAAACATAACTGTTCAAACTAGATGATTAGGGGACATTATTATGGACAATTTTCAGCAAATTGCAGCAATTGAACTACAGAAATAACCTCTTTTCCATAAACAAGGTCTAAAATCATGTTTGGTTGCACTCCGGATACAATGTTTTAAACATAACTGTTCAAACTAGATGATTAGGGACATTATGGACAATTTTCAGCAAGTTGCAGCAATAGAAATAACTACTTTTCCATAAACAAGGTCTAAAATCATGTCTGGTTGCACTCCGGATACAATGTTTTAAACATAACTGTTCAAACTAGATGATTAGGGACATTATTATGGACAATTTTCAGCAAATTGCAGCAATTGACCTACAGAAATAACCACTTTTCCATAAACAAGGTCTAAAATCATGTTTGGTTGCACTCCGGATACAATGTTTTAAACATAACTGTTCAAACTAGATGATTAGGGGACATTATTATGGACAAATTTCAGCAAATTGCAGCAATTGAACTACAGAAATAACCTCTTTTCCATAAACAAGGTCTAAAATCATGTTTGGTTGCACTCCGGATACAATGTTTTAAACATAACTGTTCAAACTAGATGATTAGGGACATTATGGACAATTTTCAGCAAGTTGCAGCAATAGAAATAACCACTTTTCCATAAACAAGGTCTAAAATCATGTTTGGTTGCACTCCGGATACAATGTTTTAAACATAACTGTTCAAACTAGATGATTAGGGACATTATTATGGACAATTTTCAGCAAATTGCAGCAATTGAACTACAGAAATAACCTCTTTTCCATAAACAAGGTCTAAAATCATGTTTGGTTGCACTCCGGATACAATGTTTTAAACATAACTGTTCAAACTAGATGATTAGGGACATTATTATGGACAATTTTCAGCAAATTGCAGCAATTGAACTACAGAAATAACCTCTTTTCCATAAACAAGGTCTAAAATCATGTTTGGTTGCACTCCGGATACAATGTTTTAAACATAACTGTTCAAACTAGATGATTAGGGACATTATGGACAATTTTCAGCAAGTTGCAGCAATAGAAATAACCACTTGTCCATAAACAAGGTCTAAAATCATGTTTGGTTGCACTCCGGATACAATGTTTTAAACATAACTGTTCAAACTAGATGATTAGGGACATTATTATGGACAATTTTCCGCAAATTGCAGCACTTGACCTTCAGAAATAACCACTTTTCCATAAACAAGGTCTAAAATCATGTTTGGTTGCACTCCGGATACAATGTTTTAAACATAACTGTTCAAACTAGATGATTAGGGACATTATGGACAATTTTCAGCAAGTTGCAGCAATATAAATAACTACTTTTCCATAAACAAGGTCTAAAATCATGTTTGGTTGCACTCCGGATACAATGTTTTAAACATAACTGTTCAAACTAGATGATTAGGGACATTATTATGGACAATTTTCAGCAAATTGCAGCAATTGAACTACAGAAATAACCTCTTTTCCATAAACAAGGTCTAAAATCATGTTTGGTTGCACTCCGGATACAATGTTTTAAACATAACTGTTCAAACTAGATGATTAGGGACATTATTATGGACAATTTTCAGCAAATTGCAGCAATTGAACTACAGAAATAACCACTTTTCCATAAACAAGGTCTAAAATCATGTTTGGTTGCACTCCGGATACAATGTTTTAAACAAAACTGTTCAAACTAGATGATTAGGGACATTATTATGGACAATTTTCCGCAAATTGCAGCAATTGACCTACAGAAATAACCACTTTTCCATAAACAAGGTCTAAAATCATGTTTGGTTGCACTCCGGATACAATGTTTTAAACCTAACTGTTCAAACTAGATGATTAGGGACATTATGGACAATTTTCAGCAAGTTGCAGCAATAGAAATAACTACTTTTCCATAAACAAGGTCTAAAATCATGTCTGGTTGCACTCCGGATACAATGTTTTAAACATAACTGTTCAAACTAGATGATTAGGGACATTATTATGGACAATTTTCAGCAAATTGCAGCAATTGAACTACAGAAATAACCACTTTTCCATAAACAAGGTCTAAAATCATGTTTGGTTGCACTCCGGATACAATGTTTTAAACATAACTGTTCAAAATAGATGATTAGGGGACATTATTATGGACAATTTTCAGCAAATTGCAGCAATTGAACTACAGAAATAACCTCTTTTCCATAAACAAGGTCTAAAATCATGTTTGGTTGCACTCCGGATACAATGTTTTAAACATAACTGTTCAAACTAGATGATTAGGGACATTATGGACAATTTTCAGCAAGTTGCAGCAATAGAAATAACTACTTTTCCATAAACAAGGTCTAAAATCATGTCTGGTTGCACTCCGGATACAATGTTTTAAACATAACTGTTCAAACTAGATGATTAGGGACATTATTATGGACAATTTTCAGCAAATTGCAGCAATTGACCTACAGAAATAACCACTTTTCCATAAACAAGGTCTAAAATCATGTTTGGTTGCACTCCGGATACAATGTTTTAAACATAACTGTTCAAACTAGATGATTAGGGACATTATTACGGACAATTTCCAAGCAAATTGCAGCAATTAAACTACAGAAATAACCACTTTTCCATAAACAAGGTCTAAAATCATGTTTGGTTGCACTCCGGATACAATGTTTTAAACATAACTGTTCAAACTAGATGATTAGGGACATTATTATGGACAATTTTCAGCAAATTGCAGCAATTGAACTACAGAAATAACCACTTTTCCATAAACAAGGTCTAAAATCATGTTTGGTTGCACTCCGGATACAATGTTTTAAACAAAACTGTTCAAACTAGATGATTAGGGACATTATTATGGACAATTTTCCGCAAATTGCAGCAATTGACCTAAAGAAATAACCACTTTTCCATAAACAAGGTCTAAAATCATGTTTGGTTGCACTCCGGATACAATGTTTTAAACCTAACTGTTCAAACTAGATGATTAGGGACATTATGGACAATTTTCAGCAAGTTGCAGCAATAGAAATAACTACTTTTCCATAAACAAGGTCTAAAATCATGTCTGGTTGCACTCCGGATACAATGTTTTAAACATAACTGTTCAAACTAGATGATTAGGGACATTATTACGGACAATTTCCAAGCAAATTGCAGCAATTAAACTACAGAAATAACCACTTTTCCATAAACAAGGTCTAAAATCATGTTTGGTTGCACTCCGGATACAATGTTTTAAACATAACTGTTCAAACTAGATGATTAGGGACATTATTATGGACAATTTTCAGCAAATTGCAGCAATTGACCTACAGAAATAACCACTTTTCCATAAACAAGGTCTAAAATCATGTTTGGTTGCACTCCGGATACAATGTTTTAAACATAACTGTTCAAACTAGATGATTAGGGACATTATGGACAATTTTCAGCAAATTGCAGCAATAGAAATAACTACTTTTCCATAAACAAGGTCTAAAATCATGTCTGGTTGCACTCCGGATACAATGTTTTAAACATAACTGTTCAAACTAGATGATTAGGGACATTATTATGGACAATTTTCAGCAAATTGCAGCAATTGAACTACAGAAATAACCACTTTTCCATAAACAAGGTCTAAAATCATGTTTGGTTGCACT
>NW_023494180.1:0-53954 GCF_013265735.2 Oncorhynchus mykiss
ACACTGGAGGAGACCAACACATAGATATAACACTGGAGGAGAACAACATAGATATAACACTGGAGGAGACCAACCATAGATATACCTGGAGGAGATCCCAACCATAGATATAACACTGGAGGAGACCAACCATAGATATAACACTGGAGGAGCCAACCATAGATATAACACTGGAGGAGACCAACCATAGATATAACACTGTAGGAGACCAACCATAGATATAACACTGGAGGACACTAACCATAGATATAACACTGGAGGAGACCAACCATAGATATAACACTGGAGGAGAACCAACCATAGATATACACTGGAGGAGACTACCATATGATATACACTGGAGGAGAACAACACTGGAGGAGACTAACCATAGATATAACACTGGAGGAGACCAACCATAGATATAACACTGGAGGAGACTAACCATATATATAACACTGGAGGAGACTAACCATAGAATTAACACCGGAGGAGACACCATAGATATGTACACTGGAGGAGAACAACACTGGAGGATACTAACCATAGATATATGCACTGGAGGAGACTAACCATAGGGATATACACTGGAGGAGACTAACCATAGATATAACACTGGAGAGACCAACCATAGATATACACACTGGAGGAGACCAACACTGAGGAGACCAACCATAGATATACACTGGAGGAGACCACCCTAGATATAACACTGGAGGAGAACAACACTGGAGAGACTAACCATAGATATAACACTGGAGGAGACCAACCATAGATATAACACTGGAGGAGACCACCATAGATATAACACTGGAGGAGACTAACATAGATATAACGCATGAGGAGACTAACCATAGATAACAAGATAACACTGGAGGAGACCAACCATAGATATAACACTGGAGGACCAACACTGGAGGGAGGCCAACCATAGATATAACACTGGAGGAGACCAACCGGGATGAGCCCCCATAGATATAACACTGGAGGAGACCAACCATAGATATAACACTGGAGAGACCAACCATAGATATAACACAGGAGGAGACCAACCATAGATATAACACTGGAGGAGACCACCATAGATATAACACTGGAGGAGACCAACACTGGAGGAGACCAACCATAGATATAACACTGGAGGAGACCAAACCATAGATATAACCTGGAGAGGCCAACCATAGATATAACACTGGAGGAGACCAACCATATATATAACACTGGAGGAGACCAACCATAGATATACACTGGAGAGACCAACCTGAGGAGACCCACCATAGATGTAACACTGGATTGAGGGCAACCATAGATATAACACTGGAGGAGACCCACCTATATATAACACTGGAGGAGACCCAACCATAGATATAAACACTGGAGGAGACCAACACTAGGAGGAGTCCTAATAAACCCAAATATATTATAAACTGGAGGAGACCAACCATAGATATAACGACTGGAGGAGACCACCATAGATATAACACTGGAGGAGACCAACACTGGAGGAGACTAACACTGGAGGAGACCAACCATGAGATATACACTGGAGGAGACCAACACTGGAGGAGACCAACCATAGATATAACACTGGAGGAGACCAACCATAGATATACACTGGAGAGACCAACCATATATATACCCTGGAGGAGACCAACCATATATATACACTGGAGGAGACCAACCTAGATATAACACGCTGAGAGCCAACACTGGAGGAGACCAACCATAGATATAACACTGGAGGAGACAAACCATAGATATAACACTGGAGGAGACCAACCATAGATGTAACACTGGAGGAGACCAACCATATATATAACACTGGAGGAGACCAACCATAGATATAACACTGGAGGAGACCAACCATAGATATAACACTGGAGAGACCAACCAAGATATAACACTGGAGGAGACCAACACTGGAGGAGACTGACACTGAGGAGACAAACCATAGATATAACACTGGAGGAGACCAACCATAGATATAACACTTGAGGAGACCAGCACTGGAGAGCCCAACCATAGATATAACACTGGAGGAGACCAACCATAGATATAACACTGGAGGAGACCAACCATAGATTAACACTGGAGGAGACCACCATAGATATAACACTGGAGGAGACCAACCATAGATATAACACTGGAGGAGACCCAACCATAGATATAACACTGGAGGAGACCAACCATAGATATAACACTGGAGGAGACCAACCATAGATATAACACTGGAGGAGACCAACCATAGATATAACACTGGAGGAGACCAACACTGGAGGACACTAACCATAGATATAACACTGGAGGAGACTAACCATAGATATAACACTGGAGGAGACCAACATAGATATAACACTGGAGGGGAGACTAACCATAGATATAACACTGGAGGAGAAACAACACTGGAGGAGACTAACCTAGATATACAACTGGAGGAGACTAACCATAGATATAACACTGGAGGACTAACCATATATATTACACTGGAGGAGACTAACCATAGATATAACACCGGAGGAGACTAACCATAGATATAACACTGGAGGAGAACAACACTGGAGGAGACTAACCATAGATATAACATGGAGGAGACTAACCATAGATATAACACTGAGGAGACCAACCATAGATATAACACTGGAGGAGACTAACCATAGATATAACACTGGAGGAGCCCAACCATAGATATAACACTGGAGGAGACCAACACTGGAGGAGACCAACCATAGCTATAACACTGGAGGAGACCAACCATAGATATAACACTGGAGGAGAACAACACTGGAGGAGACTAACCATAGATATAACACTGGAGGAGACCAACCATAGATATAACACTGGAGGAGACCAACCATAGATATAACACTGGAGGAGACTAACCATAGATATAACGCAGGAGGAGACTAACCATAGATATAACACTGGAGGAGACCACCCATAGATATAACACTGGAGGAGACCAACACTGGAGGAGGCCAACCATAGATATAACACTGGAGGAGACCAACACTGGAGAGGCCACCCATAGATATAAACACTGGAGGAGACCAACCATAGATATAACACTGGAGGAGCCCAACCATAGATATAACACTGGAGGAGACCAACCATAGATATAACACTGGAGGAGACCAACCATAGATATAACACTGGAGGAGACCAACCATAGATATAACACTGGAGGAGACCAACCATAGATATAACACTGGAGGAGACCAACACTGGAGGAGACTAACCATAGATATAACACTGGAGGACCAACCATAGATTATAACACTGGAGGAGACCAACCATAGATATAACACTGGAGGAGACCAACCATAGATATAACACTGGAGGAGACCAACCATAGATATAACACTGGAGGAGACCAACACTGGAGGAGGCCAACCATAGATATAACACTGGAGGAGACCAACACTGGAGGAGGCCCATAGATATAACACTGGAGGAGACCAACCATAGATATACACTGGAGGAGCCCAACCATAGATATAACACAGGAGGAGACCAACCATAGATATAACACTGGAGGAGACCAACCATAGATATAAACTGGAGGAGACCAACACTGGAGGAGACCAACCATAGATATAACACTGGAGGAGACCAACCATAGATATAACACTGGAGGAGGCCAACCATAGATTAACACTGGAGGAGACCAACCATATATATAACACTGGAGGAGACCAACCATAGATATAACACTGGAGGAGACCAACACTGGAGGAGCCTAACCATAGATATAACACTGGAGAGACCAACCATAGATATAACACTGGAGGAGACCAACCATAGATATAACACTGGAGGAGACCAACACTGGAGGAGACTAACACTGGAGGAGACCAACCATAGATATAACACTGGAGGAGACCAACACTGGAGGAGACCAACCATAGATATAACACTGGAGGAGACCAACCATAGATATAACACTGGAGGAGACCAACCATATATAAAACACTGGAGGAGACCAACCATATATATAACACTGGAGGAAACCAACCATAGATATAACACTGGAGGAGACCAACACTGGAGGAGACCAACCATAGATATAACACTGGAGGATACAAACCATAGATATAACACTGGAGGAGACCAACCATAGATATAACACTGGAGGAGACCAACCATATATAAACACTGGAGGAGACCACCATAGATATAACACTGGAGGAGACCAACCATAGATATAACACTGGAGGAGACCAACCATAGATATAACACTGGAGGAGACCAACACTGGAGGAGACTGACACTGGAGGAGACCAACCATAGATATAACACTGGAGGAGACAAACCAAGATATAACACTGGAGGAGACCAACATAGATATACACTGGAGGAGACCAACCATAATATATAACACTGGAGGAGACCAACCATAGATATAACACTGGAGGAGACTAACCATAGATATCACACTGGAGGAGCCCAACCATAGATATAACACTGGAGGAGACCAACACTGGAGGAGACCAACCATAGCTAAACACTGGAGGAGACCAACCATAGATATAACACTGGAGGAGAACAACACTGGAGGAGACTAACCATAGATATACACTGGAGGAGACCAACCATAGATATAACACTGGAGGAGACCAACCATAGATATACACTGGAGGAGACTAACCATAGATATAACGCAGGAGGAGACTAACCATAGATATAACACTGGAGGAGACCAACCATAGATATAACACTGGAGGAGACCAACACTGGAGGAGGCCAACCATAGATATAACACTGGAGGAGACCAACACTGGAGGAGGCCACCCATAGATATAACACTGGAGGAGACCAACCATAGATATAACACTGGAGGAGCCCAACCATAGATATAACACTGGAGGAGACCAACCATAGATATAACACTGGAGGAGACCAACCATAGATATAACACTGGAGGAGACCAACCATAGATATAACACTGGAGGAGACCAACCATAGATATAACACTGGAGGAGACCAACACTGGAGACTAACCATAGATATAACACTGGAGGAGACCAACCATAGATATAACACTGGAGGAGACCAACCATAGATATAACACTGGAGGAGACCAACCATAGATATAACACTGGAGGAGACCAACCATAGATATAACACTGGAGGAGACCAACACTGGAGGAGGCCAACCATAGATATAACACTGGAGGAGACCAACACTGGAGGAGGCCACCCATAGATATAACACTGGAGGAGACCAACCATAGATATAACACTGGAGGAGCCCAACCATAGATATAACACAGGAGGAGACCAACCATAGATATAACACTGGAGGAGACCAACCATAGATATAACACTGGAGGAGACCAACACTGGAGGAGACCAACCATAGATATAACACTGGAGGAGACCAACCATAGATATAACACTGGAGGAGGCCAACCATAGATATAACACTGGAGGAGACCAACCATATATATAACACTGGAGGAGACCAACCATAGATATAACACTGGAGGAGACCAACACTGGAGGAGCCTAACCATAGATATAACACTGGAGGAGACCAACCATAGATATAACACTGGAGGAGACCAACCATAGATATAACACTGGAGGAGACCAACACTGGAGGAGACTAACACTGGAGGAGACCAACCATAGATATAACACTGGAGGAGACCAACACTGGAGGAGACCAACCATAGATATAACACTGGAGGAGACCAACCATAGATAT
This sequence comes from Oncorhynchus mykiss, assembly GCF_013265735.2. Lineage (NCBI taxonomy): Eukaryota > Metazoa > Chordata > Actinopteri > Salmoniformes > Salmonidae > Oncorhynchus > Oncorhynchus mykiss. The sequence goes on from NW_023494180.1 coordinate 5,687, forward strand.
AACACTGGAGGAGACCAACCATATATAAAACACTGGAGGAGACCAACCATATATATAACACTGGAGGAGACCAACCATAGATATAACACTGGAGGAGACCAACACTGGAGGAGACCAACCATAGATATAACACTGGAGGAGACAAACCATAGATATAACACTGGAGGAGACCAACCATAGATATAACACTGGAGGAGACCAACCATATATATAACACTGGAGGAGACCAACCATAGATATAACACTGGAGGAGACCAACCATAGATATAACACTGGAGGAGACCAACCATAGATATAACACTGGAGGAGACCAACACTGGAGGAGACTGACACTGGAGGAGACAAACCATAGATATAACACTGGAGGAGACCAACCATAGATATAACACTTGAGGAGACCAACACTGGAGGAGCCCAACCATAGATATAACACTGGAGGAGACCAACCATAGATATAACACTGGAGGAGACCAACCATAGATATAACACTGGAGGAGACCAACCATAGATATAACACTGGAGGAGACCAACCATAGATATAACACTGGAGGAGCCCAACCATAGATATAACACTGGAGGAGACCAACCATAGATATAACACTGGAGGAGACCAACCATAGATATAACACTGGAGGAGACCAACCATAGATATAACACTGAGGAGACCAACACTGGAGGACACTAACCATAGATATAACACTGGAGGACTAACCATAGATATAACACTGGAGGAGACCAACCATAGATATAACACTGGGGAGACTAACCATAGATATAACACTGGAGGAGAACAACACTGGAGGAGACTAACCATAGATATAACACTGGAGGAGACTAACCATAGATATAACACTGGAGGAGACTAACCATATATATAACACTGGAGGAGACTAACCATAGATATAACACCGGAGGAGACTAACCATAGATATAACACTGGGAGGAGACCAACCATAGATATAACACTGGAGGAGACTAACCATAGATATAACACTGGAGGAGCCCAACCATAGATATAACACTGGAGGAGACCAACACTGGAGGAGACCAACCATAGATATAACACTGGAGGAGACTAACCATAGATATAACGCAGGAGGAGACTAACCATAGATATAACACTGGAGGAGACCAACCATAGATATAACACTGGAGGAGACCAACACTGGAGGAGGCCAACCATAGATATAACACTGGAGGAGACCAACACTGGAGGAGGCCACCCATAGATATAACACTGGAGGAGACCAACCATAGATATAACACTGGAGGAGCCCAACCATAGATATAACACTGAGGAGACCAACCATAGATATAACACTGGAGGAGACCAACCATAGATATAACACTGGAGGAGACCAACCATAGATATAACACTGGAGAGACCAACCATAGATATAACACTGGAGGAGACCAACACTGGAGGAGACTAACCATAGATATAACACTGGAGGAGACCAACCATAGATATAACACTGGAGGAGACCAACCATAGATATAACACTGGAGGAGACCAACCATAGATATAACACTGGAGGAGACCAACCATAGATATAACACTGGAGGAGACCAACCATAGATATAACACTGGAGGAGACCAACACTGGAGGAGACTAACCATAGATATAACACTGGAGGAGACCAACCATAGATATAACACTGGAGGAGACCAACACTGGAGGAGACCAACCATAGATATAACAATGGAGGAGATCAACACTGGAGGAGACTGACACTGGAGGAAACAACCATAGATATAACACTGGAGGAGACCAACCATAGATATAACACTGGAGGAGACCAACACTGGAGGAGACCAACACTGGAGGAGACCAACCATATATATAACACTGGAGGAGAGAAACACTGGAGGAGACTAACCATAGATATAACACTGGAGAGACCAACACTGGAGTAGACCAACCATAGATATAACACTGGAGGAGACCAATACTGGAGGAGACTAACCATAGATATAACACTGGAGGAGCCCAACACTGGAGGAGACTGACACTGGAGGAGACTAACACTGGAGGAGACAAACCATAGATATAACACTGGAGGAGCCCAACACTGGAGGAGACTGACACGGGAGGAGACAAACCATAGATATAACACTGGAGGAGACCAACACTGGAGGAGACCAACCATATATATAACACTGGAGGAGACCAACACTGGAGGAGCCCAACCATAGATATAACACTGGAGGAGACCAACCACAGATATAACACTGGAGGAGACCAACCATAGATATAACACTGGAGGAGACCAACCATAGATATAACACTGGAGGAGACAAACCATAGATATAACACTGGAGGAGACCAACACTGGAGGAGACCAACCATATATATAACACTGGAGGAGACAAACACTGGAGGAGACTAACCATAGATATAACACTGGAGGAGACCAACACTGGAGGAGCCCAACCATAGATATAACACTGGAGAGACCAACCACAGATATAACACTGGAGGAGACCAACCATAGATATAACACTGGAGGAGACCAACCATAGATATAACACTGGAGGAGACTAACCATAGATATAACACTGGAGGAGACCAACCATAGATATAACACTGGAGGAGACAAACACTGGAGGAGACCAACCATAGATATAACACTGGAGGAGACCAACCATAGATATAACACTGGAGGAGACTAACCATAGATATAACACTGGAGGAGACCAACCATAGATATAACACTGGAGGAGAACAACACTGGAGGAGACTAACACTGGAGGAGACCAACCATAGATATAACACTGGAGGAGACCAACACTGGAGGAGACCAACCATAGATATAACACCGGAGGAGACCAACACTGGAGGAGCCCAACCATAGATGTAACACTGGAGGAGACCAACACTGGAGGAGACCAACAATAGATATAACACTGGAGGAGAACAACAATGGAGGAGACCAACCATAGATATAACACTGGAGGAGACCAACACTGGAGGAGACGAACCATAGATGTAACACTGGAGGAGAACAACACTGGAGGAGACCAACACTGGAGGAGACCAATCATAGATATAACACTGGAGGAGACCAAACATAGATATAACACTGGAGGAGACCAACCATAGATATAACACTGGAGGAGACCAACACTGGAGGAGGCCAACACTGGAGGAGACCAAACACAGATATAACACTGGAGGAGACCAATACTAGAGGAGCCAATACTGGAGGAGACCAACCATAGATGTAACACTGGAGGAGAACAACACTGGAGGAGACCAACACTGGAGGAGACCAACCATAGATATAACACTGGAGGAGACCAACCATAGATATAACACTGGAGGAGACCAACCATAGATATAACACTGGAGGAGACCAACACTGGAGGAGACCAACCATAGATATAACACTGGAGGAGACCAACCATAGATATAACACTGGAGGAGACAAAACATAGATATAACACTGGAGGAGACCAACCATAGATATAACACTGGAGGAGACCAACACTGGAGGAGACTAGCCATAGATATAACACTGGAGGAGACCAACACTGGAGGAGACCAACCGTAGATATAACACTGGAGGAGACCAACACTGGAGGAGACCAACCATAGATATAACACTGTAGGAGCCCAACCATTGATATACCACTGGAGGAGACCAACACTGGAGGAGCCCAACACTGGAGGAAACCAAACACAGATATAACACTGGAGGAGACCAAACATAGATATAACACTGGAGGAGACCAACCATAGATATAACACTGGAGGAGACCAACACTGGAGGAGACCAATCATAGATATAACACTGGAGGAGACCAAACATAGATATAACACTGGAGGAGACCAACCATAGATATAACACCGGAGGAGACTAACCATAGATATAACACTGGAGGAGACCAACACTGGAGGAGACCAACACTGGATGAGACTAACCATAGATATAACACTGGAGGAGACCAACACTGGAGGAGACCAACCATAGATATAACACTGGAGGAGACCACACTGGAGGAGACCAACCATAGATATAACACTGTAGGAGCCCAACCATTGATATAACACTGGAGGAGACCACACTGGAGGAGACCAACCATAGATATAACACTTGAGGAGACCAACACTGGAGGAGACCAACCATAGATATTACACTGGAGGAGACCAACCATACATATAACACTGGAGGAGACTAACCATAGATATAACACTGGAGGATACCAACAATAGATATAACACTGGAGGAGACCAACCATAGATATAACACTGGAGGAGACCAAACATAGATATAACACTGGAGGAGACCAACCATAGATATAACACTGGAGGAGACCAACACTGGAAGAGACCAATCATATATATAACACTGGAGGAGACCAATCATAGATATAACACTGGAGGAGACCAACCATAGATATAACACTGGAGGAGTCCAACACTGGAGGAGACCACCCATAGATATAACACTGGAGGAGAACAACACTGGAGGAGACCAACACTGGAGGAGACCAACCATAGATATAACACTGGAGGAGACCAACCATATATATAACACTGGAGGAGACCAACACTGGAGGAGACCAACCATAGATATAACACTGGAGGATACCAACAATAGATATAACACTGGAGGAGACCAACCATAGATATAACACTGGAGGAGACCAAACATAGATATAACACTGGAGGAGACCAACCATAGATATAACACTGGAGGAGACCAACACTGGAAGAGACCAATCATATATATAACACTGGAGGAGACCAATCATAGATATAACACTGGAGGAGACCAACCATAGATATAACACTGGAGGAGTCCAACACTGGAGGAGACCACCCATAGATATAACACTGGAGGAGAACAACACTGGAGGAGACCAACACTGGAGGAGACCAACCATAGATATAACACTGGAGGAGACCAACCATATATATAACACTGGAGGAGACCAACACTGGAGGAGACCAACCATAGATATAACACTGGATGAGACCAACACTGGAGGAGACCAACCATAGATATAACACTGGAGAGACCAACACTGGAGTAGACCAACCTTAGATATAACACTGGAGGAGACCAATACTGGAGGAGACCAACCATAGATATAACACTGGAGGAGACCAACCATAGATATAACACTGGAGGAGCCCAACCATAGATATAACACTGGAGGAGACCAACCATAAATATGACACTGGAGGAGACCAACACTGGAGGAGACCAACCATAGATATAACACTGGAGGAAACCAACACTGGAGGAGACCCAACACTGGAGGAGACCCAACACTGGAGGAGACCAACACTGGAGGAGACCAACCATAGATATAACACTGGAGGAGACCAACCATAGATATAACACTGGTGGAGACCAACACTGGAGGAGACCAACCATAGATATAACACTGGAGGAGACCAACCATAGATATAACCCTGGAGGAGACCAACACTGGAGGAGACCAACCATAGATATAACACTTGAGGAGGCCAACCATAGATATAACACTGGAGGAGACAAACCATAGATATAACACTGGAGGAGACCAACCATAGATATAACACTGGAGGAGACCAACCATAGATATAACACTGGAGGAGACCAACCATAGATATAACACTGGAGGATACCAACCATAGATATAACACTGGAGGAGACCAACCATAGATATAACGCAGGAGGAGACTAACCATAGATATAACACTGGAGGAGACCAACACTGAAGGAGACTAACACTGGAGGAGACTAACCATAGATATAACACTGGAGGAGACCAACCATAGATATAACAATGGAGGAGACCAACCATAGATATAACACTGGAGGAGACCAACACTGGAGGAGACCAACCATAGATATAACAATGGAGGAGACCAACACTGGAGGAGACCAACCATAGATATAACAATGGAGGAGAACAACCATAGATATAACACTGGAGGAGACCAACCATAGATATAACACTGGAGGAGACCAACCATAGATATAACACTGGAGGAGACCAACCATAGATATAACACTGGAGGAGACCAACACTGGAGGAGACCAACCATAGATATAACACTGGAGGAGACCAACCATAGATATAACACTGGAGGAGACAAACCATAGATATAACACCGGAGAAGACTAACCATAGATATAACACTGGAGGAGACCAACACTGGAGGAGACCAACACTGGAGGAGACTAACCATAGATATAACACTGGAGGAGACCAACACTGGAGGAGACCAACCATAGATATACACTGGAGGAGACCAACACTGGAGGAGACCAACCATAGATATAACACTTGAGGAGACCAACACTGGAGGAGACCAACCATAGATATTACACTGGAGGAGACTAACCATACATATAACACTGGAGGAGACTACTACCATAGATATAACACTGGAGGAGACCAACAATAGATATAACACTGGAGGAGACCAACCATAGATATAACACTGGAGGAGACCAAACATAGATATAACACTGGAGGAGACCAACCATAGATATAACACTGGAGGAGACCAACACTGGAAGAGACCAATCATATATATAACACTGGAGGAGACCAATCATAGATATAACACTGGAGGAGACCAACCATAGATATAACACTGGAGGAGTCCAACACTGGAGGAGACCACCCATAGATATAACACTGGAGGAGAACAACACTGGAGGAGACCAACACTGGAGGAGACCAACCATAGATATAACACTGGAGGAGACCAACCATATATATAACACTGGAGGAGACCAACACTGGAGGATACCAACCATAGATATAACACTGGAGGAGACAAAACATAGATATAACACTGGAGGAGCCTAACCATAGATATAACACTGGAGGAGACCAACACTGGAGGAGACCAACCATAGATATAACACTGGAGAGACCAACACTGGAGTAGACCAACCTTAGATATAACACTGGAGGAGACCAATACTGGAGGAGACCAACCATAGATATAACACTGGAGGAGACCAACCATAGATATAAAACTGGAGGAGACCAACACTGGAGGAGACCAACCATAGATATAACACTGGAGGAAACCAACACTGGAGGAGACCAACACTGGAGGAGACCAACCATAGATATAACACTGGAGGAGACCAACCATAGATATAACACTGGTGGAGACCAACACTGGAGGAGACCAACCATAGATATAACACTGGAGGAGACCAACCATAGATATAACCCTGGAGGAGACCAACACTGGAGGAGACCAACCATAGATATAACACTTGAGGAGGCCAAACATAGATATAACACTGGAGGAGACAAACCATAGATATAACACTGGAGGAGACCAACCATAGATATAACACTGGAGGAGACCAACCATAGATATAACACTGGAGGAGACCAACCATAGATATAACACTGGAGGATACCAACCATAGATATAACACTGGAGGAGACCAACCATAGATATAACGCAGGAGGAGACTAACCATAGATATAACACTGGAGGAGACCAACACTGAAGGAGACTAACACTGGAGGAGACTAACCATAGATATAACACTGGAGGAGACCAACCATAGATATAACAATGGAGGAGACCAACCATAGATATACACTGGAGGAGACCAACACTGGAGGAGACCAACCATAGATATAACAATGGAGGAGACCAACCATAGATATAACACTGGAGGAGACCAACACTGGAGGAGACCAACCATAGATATAACAATGGAGGAGACCAACCATAGATATAACACTGGAGGAGACCAACACTGGAGGAGACCAACCATAGATATAACAATGGAGGAGACCAACCATAGATATAACACTGGAGGAGACCAACACTGGAGGAGACCAACCATATATATAACACTGGAGGAGACCAACCATAGTTATAACACTGGAGGAGACCAACACTGGAGGAGACTAACCATAGATATAACACTGGAGGAGACCAACCATAGATATAACACTGGAGGAGGCCAACCATAGATATAACACTGGAGGAGACCAACCATATATATAACACTGGAGGAGACCAACCATAGATATAACACTGGAGGAGACTAACACTGGAGAGACCAACACTGGAGGAGACCAACACTGGAGGAGACCAACACTGGAGGACACCAACCATAGATATAACACTGGAGGAGCCCAACCATAGATATAACACTGGAGGAGACCAACCATAGATATAACACTGGAGGAGACCAACCATAGATATAACACTGGAGGAGACCAACATAGATATAACACTGGAGGAGCCCAACCATAGATATAACACTGGAGGAGCCCCACCCATAAATATAACACTGGAGGAGACCAACCATAGATATAACACTGGAGGAGACCAACCATAGATATAACACTGGAGGAGACCAACCATAGATATAACACTGGAGGAGACAAACACTGTAGGAGACCAACCATAGATATAACACTGGAGGAGACCAACCATAGATATAACACTGGAGGAGACCAACCATAGATATAACACTGGAGGAGACCAACCATATATATACACTGGAGGAGACCAACACTGGAGGAGACCAACACTGGAGGAGACTAACACTGGAGAGACTAACACTGGAGGAGACTAACACTGGAGGAGACTAACACTGGAGGAGACTAACACTGGAGGAGACCAACCATAGATATAACACTGGAGGAGACCACACTGGAGGAGACCAACCATAGATATAACAATGGAGGAGACCAACCATAGATATAACACTGGAGGAGACCAACACTGGAGGAGACCAACCATAGATATAACAATGGAGGAGACCAACCATAGATATAACACTGGAGGATACCAACCATAGATATAACACTGGAGGAGACCAACCATAGATATAACAATGGAGGACCAACCATAGATATAACACTGGAGGAGACCAACACTGGAGGAGACCAACCATAGATATAACAATGGAGGAGACCAACCATAGATATAACACTGGAGGAGACCAACCATAGATATAACACTGGAGGAGACCAACACTGGAGGAGACCAACCATAGATATAACAATGGAGGAGACCAACCATAGATATAACACTGGAGGAGACCAACCATAGATATAACAATGGAGGAGACCAACCATAGATATAACACTGGAGGAGACCAACCATAGATATAACACTGGAGGAGACCAACACTGGAGGAGACCAACCATAGATATAACAATGGAGGACCAACCATAGATATAACACTGGAGGAGACCAACACTGGAGGAGACCAACCATAGATATAACAATGGAGGAGACCAACCATAGATATAACACTGGAGGAGACCAACACTGGAGGAGACCAACCATAGATATAACACTGGAGGAGACCAACCATAGTTATAACACTGGAGGAGACCAACACTGGAGGAGACTAACCATAGATATAACACTGGAGGAGACCAACCATAGATATAACACTGGAGGAGGCCAACCATAGATATAACACTGGAGGAGACCAACCATATATATAACACTGGAGGAGACCAACCATAGATATAACACTGGAGGAGACTAACACTGGAGGAGACCAACACTGGAGGAGACCAACACTGGAGGAAACCAACACTGGAGGAGACCAACACTGGAGGAGACCAACCATAGATATAACAATGGAGGAGACCAACCATAGATATAACACTGGAGGAGACCAACACTGGAGGAGACCAACCATAGATATAACAATGGAGGAGACCAACCATAGATATAACACTGGAGGAGACCAACACTGGAGGAGACCAACCATAGATATAACAATGGAGGAGACCAACCATAGATATAACACTGGAGGAGACCAACCATAGATATAACACTGGAGGAGACCAACACTGGAGGAGACCAACCATAGATATAACAATGGAGGAGACCAACCATAGATATAACACTGGAGGAGACCAACACTGGAGGAGACCAACCATAGATATAACAATGGAGGAGACCAACCATAGATATAACACTGGAGGAGACCAACCATAGATATAACACTGGAGGAGACCAACCATAGATATAACACTGGAGGAGACCAACCATAGATATAACACTGGAGGAGACCAACCATAGATATAACACTGGAGGAGACCAACACTGGAGGAGACTAACCATAGATATAACACTGGAGGAGACCAACCATAGATATAACACTGGAGGAGACCAACACTGGAGGAGACCAACCATAGATATAACAATGGAGGAGATCAACACTGGAGGAGACTGACACTGGAGGAAACAAACCATAGATATAACACTGGAGGAGACCAACCATAGATATAACACTGGAGGAGACCAACACTGGAGGAGACCAACACTGGAGGAGACCAACCATATATATAACACTGGAGGAGAGAAACACTGGAGGAGACTAACCATAGATATAACACTGGAGAGACCAACACTGGAGTAGACCAACCATAGATATAACACTGGAGGAGACCAATACTGGAGGAGACTAACCATAGATATAACACTGGAGGAGCCCAACACTGGAGGAGACTGACACTGGAGGAGACTAACACTGGAGGAGACAAACCATAGATATAACACTGGAGGAGCCCAACACTGGAGGAGACTGACACGGGAGGAGACAAACCATAGATATAACACTGGAGGAGACCAACACTGGAGGAGACCAACCATATATATAACACTGGAGGAGACCAACACTGGAGGAGCCCAACCATAGATATAACACTGGAGGAGACCAACCACAGATATAACACTGGAGGAGACCAACCATAGATATAACACTGGAGGAGACCAACCATAGATATAACACTGGAGGAGACAAACCATAGATATAACACTGGAGGAGACCAACACTGGAGGAGACCAACCATATATATAACACTGGAGGAGACAAACACTGGAGGAGACTAACCATAGATATAACACTGGAGGAGACCAACACTGGAGGAGCCCAACCATAGATATAACACTGGAGGAGACCAACCACAGATATAACACTGGAGGAGACCAACCATAGATATAACACTGGAGGAGACCAACCATAGATATAACACTGGAGGAGACTAACCATAGATATAACACTGGAGGAGACCAACCATAGATATAACACTGGAGGAGACAAACACTGGAGGAGACCAACCATAGATATAACACTGGAGGAGACCAACCATAGATATAACACTGGAGGAGACTAACCATAGATATAACACTGGAGGAGACCAACCATAGATATAACACTGGAGGAGAACAACACTGGAGGAGACTAACACTGGAGGAGACCAACCATAGATATAACACTGGAGGAGACCAACACTGGAGGAGACCAACCATAGATATAACACCGGAGGAGACCAACACTGGAGGAGCCCAACCATAGATGTAACACTGGAGGAGACCAACACTGGAGGAGACCAACAATAGATATAACACTGGAGGAGAACAACAATGGAGGAGACCAACCATAGATATAACACTGGAGGAGACCAACACTGGAGGAGACGAACCATAGATGTAACACTGGAGGAGAACAACACTGGAGGAGACCAACACTGGAGGAGACCAATCATAGATATAACACTGGAGGAGACCAAACATAGATATAACACTGGAGGAGACCAACCATAGATATAACACTGGAGGAGACCAACACTGGAGGAGGCCAACACTGGAGGAGACCAAACACAGATATAACACTGGAGGAGACCAATACTAGAGGAGCCCAATACTGGAGGAGACCAACCATAGATGTAACACTGGAGGAGAACAACACTGGAGGAGACCAACACTGGAGGAGACCAACCATAGATATAACACTGGAGGAGACCAACCATAGATATAACACTGGAGGAGACCAACCATAGATATAACACTGGAGGAGACCAACACTGGAGGAGACCAACCATAGATATAACACTGGAGGAGACCAACCATAGATATAACACTGGAGGAGACAAAACATAGATATAACACTGGAGGAGACCAACCATAGATATAACACTGGAGGAGACCAACACTGGAGGAGACTAGCCATAGATATAACACTGGAGGAGACCAACACTGGAGGAGACCAACCGTAGATATAACACTGGAGGAGACCAACACTGGAGGAGACCAACCATAGATATAACACTGTAGGAGCCCAACCATTGATATACCACTGGAGGAGACCAACACTGGAGGAGCCCAACACTGGAGAAACCAAACACAGATATAACACTGGAGGAGACCAAACATAGATATAACACTGGAGGAGACCAACCATAGATATAACACTGGAGGAGACCAACACTGGAGGAGACCAATCATAGATATAACACTGGAGGAGACCAAACATAGATATAACACTGGAGGAGACCAACCATAGATATAACACCGGAGGAGACTAACCATAGATATAACACTGGAGGAGACCAACACTGGAGGAGACCAACACTGGATGAGACTAACCATAGATATAACACTGGAGGAGACCAACACTGGAGGAGACCAACCATAGATATAACACTGGAGGAGACCAACACTGGAGGAGACCAACCATAGATATAACACTGTAGGAGCCCAACCATTGATATAACACTGGAGGAGACCAACACTGGAGGAGACCAACCATAGATATAACACTTGAGGAGACCAACACTGGAGGAGACCAACCATAGATATTACACTGGAGGAGACCAACCATACATATAACACTGGAGGAGACTAACCATAGATATAACACTGGAGGATACCAACAATAGATATAACACTGGAGGAGACCAACCATAGATATAACACTGGAGGAGACCAAACATAGATATAACACTGGAGGAGACCAACCATAGATATAACACTGGAGGAGACCAACACTGGAAGAGACCAATCATATATATAACACTGGAGGAGACCAATCATAGATATAACACTGGAGGAGACCAACCATAGATATAACACTGGAGGAGTCCAACACTGGAGGAGACCACCCATAGATATAACACTGGAGGAGAACAACACTGGAGGAGACCAACACTGGAGGAGACCAACCATAGATATAACTGGAGGAGACCAACCATATATATAACACTGGAGGAGACCAACACTGGAGGAGACCAACCATAGATATAACACTGGAGGATACCAACAATAGATATAACACTGGAGGAGACCAACCATAGATATAACACTGGAGGAGACCAAACATAGATATAACACTGGAGGAGACCAACCATAGATATAACACTGGAGGAGACCAACACTGGAAGAGACCAATCATATATATAACACTGGAGGAGACCAATCATAGATATAACACTGGAGGAGACCAACCATAGATATAACACTGGAGGAGTCCAACACTGGAGGAGACCACCCATAGATATAACACTGGAGGAGAACAACACTGGAGGAGACCAACACTGGAGGAGACCAACCATAGATATAACACTGGAGGAGACCAACCATATATATAACACTGGAGGAGACCAACACTGGAGGACCAACCATAGATATAACACTGGATGAGACCAACACTGGAGGAGACCAACCATAGATATAACACTGGAGAGACCAACACTGGAGTAGACCAACCTTAGATATAACACTGGAGGAGACCAATACTGGAGGAGACCAACCATAGATATAACACTGGAGGAGACCACCATAGATATAACACTGGAGGAGCCCAACCATAGATATAACACTGGAGGAGACCAACCATAAATATGACACTGGAGGAGACCAACACTGGAGGAGACCAACCATAGATATAACACTGGAGGAAACCAACACTGGAGGAGACCCAACACTGGAGGAGACCCAACACTGGAGGAGACCAACACTGGAGGAGACCAACCATAGATATAACACTGGAGGAGACCAACCATAGATATAACACTGGTGGAGACCAACACTGGAGGAGACCAACCATAGATATACACTGGAGGAGACCAACCATAGATATAACCCTGGAGGAGACCAACACTGGAGGAGACCAACCATAGATATAACACTTGAGGAGGCCAACCATAGATATAACACTGGAGGAGACAAACCATAGATATAACACTGGAGGAGACCAACCATAGATATAACACTGGAGGAGACCAACCATAGATATAACACTGGAGGAGACCAACCATAGATATAACACTGGAGGATACCAACCATAGATATAACACTGGAGGAGACCAACCATAGATATAACGCAGGAGGAGACTAACCATAGATATAACACTGGAGGAGACCAACACTGAAGGAGACTAACACTGGAGGAGACTAACCATAGATATAACACTGGAGGAGACCAACCATAGATATAACAATGGAGGAGACCACCATAGATATAACACTGGAGGAGACCAACACTGGAGGAGACCAACCATAGATATAACAATGGAGGAGACCAACACTGGAGGAGACCAACCATAGATATAACAATGGAGGAGAACAACCATAGATATAACACTGGAGGAGACCAACCATAGATATAACACTGGAGGAGACCAACCATAGATATAACACTGGAGGAGACCAACCATAGATATAACACTGGAGGAGACCAACACTGGAGGAGACCAACCATAGATATAACACTGGAGGAGACCAACCATAGATATAACACTGGAGGAGACAACCATAGATATAACACCGGAGAAGACTAACCATAGATATAACACTGGAGGACCAACACTGGAGGAGACCAACACTGGAGGAGACTAACCATAGATATAACACTGGAGGAGACCAACACTGGAGGAGACCAACCATAGATATAACACTGGAGGAGACCAACACTGGAGGAGACCAACCATAGATATAACACTTGAGGAGACCAACACTGGAGGAGACCAACCATAGATATTACACTGGAGGAGACTAACCATACATATAACACTGGAGGAGACTAACCATAGATATAACACTGGAGGAGACCAACAATAGATATAACACTGGAGGAGACCAACCATAGATATAACACTGGAGGAGACCAAACATAGATATAACACTGGAGGAGACCAACCATAGATATAACACTGGAGGAGACCAACACTGGAAGAGACCAATCATATATATAACACTGGAGGAGACCAATCATAGATATAACACTGGAGGAGACCAACCATAGATATAACACTGGAGGAGTCCAACACTGGAGGAGACCACCCATAGATATAACACTGGAGGAGAACAACACTGGAGGAGACCAACACTGGAGGAGACCAACCATAGATATAACACTGGAGGAGACCAACCATATATATAACACTGGAGGAGACCAACACTGGAGGATACCAACCATAGATATAACACTGGAGGAGACAAAACATAGATATAACACTGGAGGAGCCTAACCATAGATATAACACTGGAGGAGACCAACACTGGAGGAGACCAACCATAGATATAACACTGGAGAGACCACACTGGAGTAGACCAACCTTAGATATAACACTGGAGGAGACCAATACTGGAGGAGACCAACCATAGATATAACACTGGAGGAGACCAACCATAGATATAAAACTGGAGGAGACCAACACTGGAGGAGACCAACCATAGATATACACTGGAGGAAACCAACACTGGAGGAGACCAACACTGGAGGAGACCAACCATAGATATAACACTGGAGGAGACCAACCATAGATATAACACTGGTGGAGACCAACACTGGAGGAGACCAACCATAGATATAACACTGGAGGAGACCAACCATAGATATAACCCTGGAGGAGACCAACACTGGAGGAGACCAACCATAGATATAACACTTGAGGAGGCCAAACATAGATATAACACTGGAGGAGACAAACCATAGATATAACACTGGAGGAGACCAACCATAGATATAACACTGGAGGAGACCAACCATAGATATAACACTGGAGGAGACCAACCATAGATATAACACTGGAGGATACCAACCATAGATATAACACTGGAGGAGACCAACCATAGATATAACGCAGGAGGAGACTAACCATAGATATAACACTGGAGGAGACCAACACTGAAGGAGACTAACACTGGAGGAGACTAACCATAGATATAACACTGGAGGAGACCACCATAGATATAACAATGGAGGAGACCAACCATAGATATAACACTGGAGGAGACCAACACTGGAGGAGACCAACCATAGATATAACAATGGAGGAGACCAACCATAGATATAACACTGGAGGAGACCAACACTGGAGGAGACCAACCATAGATATAACAATGGAGGAGACCAACCATAGATATAACACTGGAGGAGACCAACACTGGAGGAGACCAACCATAGATATAACAATGGAGGAGACCAACCATAGATATAACACTGGAGGAGACCAACACTGGAGGAGACCAACCATATATATAACACTGGAGGAGACCAACCATAGTTATAACACTGGAGGAGACCAACACTGGAGGAGACTAACCATAGATATAACACTGGAGGAGACCAACCATAGATATAACACTGGAGGAGGCCAACCATAGATATAACACTGGAGGAGACCAACCATATATATAACACTGGAGGAGACCAACCATAGATATAACACTGGAGGAGACTAACACTGGAGGAGACCAACACTGGAGGAGACCAACACTGGAGGAGACCAACACTGGAGGACACCAACCATAGATATAACACTGGAGGAGCCCAACCATAGATATAACACTGGAGGAGACCAACCATATATATAACACTGGAGGAGACCAACCATAGATATAACACTGGAGGAGACCAACCATAGATATAACACTGGAGGAGCCCAACCATAGATATAACACTGGAGGAGCCCAACCATAAATATAACACTGGAGGAGACCAACCATAGATATAACACTGGAGGAGACCAACCATAGATATAACACTGGAGGAGACCAACCATAGATATAACACTGGAGGAGACAAACACTGTAGGAGACCAACCATAGATATAACACTGGAGGAGACCAACCATAGATATAACACTGGAGGAGACCAACCATAGATATAACACTGGAGGAGACCAACCATATATATAACACTGGAGGAGACCAACACTGGAGGAGACCAACACTGGAGGAGACTAACACTGGAGGAGACTAACACTGGAGGAGACTAACACTGGAGGAGACTAACACTGGAGGAGACTAACACTGGAGGAGACCAACCATAGATATAACACTGGAGGAGACCAACACTGGAGGAGACCAACCATAGATATAACAATGGAGGAGACCAACCATAGATATAACACTGGAGGAGACCAACACTGGAGGAGACCAACCATAGATATAACAATGGAGGAGACCAACCATAGATATAACACTGGAGGATACCAACCATAGATATAACACTGGAGGAGACCAACCATAGATATAACGCAGGAGGAGACTAACCATAGATATAACACTGGAGGAGACCAACACTGAAGGAGACTAACACTGGAGGAGACTAACCATAGATATAACACTGGAGGAGACCAACCATAGATATAACAATGGAGGAGACCAACCATAGATATAACACTGGAGGAGACCAACACTGGAGGAGACCAACCATAGATATAACAATGGAGGAGACCAACCATAGATATAACACTGGAGGAGACCAACCATAGATATAACACTGGAGGAGACCAACACTGGAGGAGACCAACCATAGATATAACAATGGAGGAGACCAACCATAGATATAACACTGGAGGAGACCAACCATAGATATAACAATGGAGGAGACCAACCATAGATATAACACTGGAGGAGACCAACCATAGATATAACACTGGAGGAGACCAACACTGGAGGAGACCAACCATAGATATAACAATGGAGGAGACCAACCATAGATATAACACTGGAGGAGACCAACACTGGAGGAGACCAACCATAGATATAACACTGGAGACCAACCATAGTTATAACACTGGAGGAGACCAACACTGGAGGAGACTAACCATAGATATAACACTGGAGGAGACCAACCATAGATATAACACTGGAGGAGGCCAACCATAGATATAACACTGGAGGAGACCAACCATATATATAACACTGGAGGAGACCAACCATAGATAAACACTGGAGGAGACTAACACTGGAGGAGACCAACACTGGAGGAGACCAACACTGGAGGAAACCAACACTGGAGGAGACCAACACTGGAGGAGACCAACCATAGATATAACAATGGAGGAGACCAACCATAGATATAACACTGGAGGAGACCAACACTGGAGGAGACCAACCATAGATATAACAATGGAGGAGACCAACCATAGATATAACACTGGAGGAGACCAACACTGGAGGAGACCAACCATAGATATAACAATGGAGGAGACCAACCATAGATATAACACTGGAGGACCAACCATAGATATAACACTGGAGGAGACCAACACTGGAGGAGACCAACCATAGATATAACAATGGAGGAGACCAACCATAGATATAACACTGGAGGAGACCAACACTGGAGGAGACCAACCATAGATATAACAATGGAGGAGACCACCATAGATATAACACTGGAGGAGACCAACACTGGAGGAGACCAACCATAGATATAACAATGGAGGAGACCAACCATAGATATAACACTGGAGGAGACCAACACTGGAGGAGACCAACCATAGATATAACACTGGAGGAGACCAACCATAGTTATAACACTGGAGGAGACCAACACTGGAGGAGACTAACCATAGATATAACACTGGAGGAGACCAACCATAGATATAACACTGGAGGAGGCCAACCATAGATATAACACTGGAGGAGACCAACCATATATATAACACTGGAGGAGACCAACCATAGATATAACACTGGAGGAGACTAACACTGGAGGAGACCAACACTGGAGGAGACCAACACTGGAGGAGACCAACACTGGAGGAGACCAACCATAGATATAACACTGGAGGAGCCCAACCATAGATATAACACTGGAGGAGACCAACCATAGATATAACACTGGAGGAGACCAACCATAGATATAACACTGGAGGAGACCAACCATAGATATAACACTGGAGGAGCCCAACCATAGATATAACACTGGAGGAGCCCAACCATAAATATAACACTGGAGGACCAACACTGGAGGAGACCAACACACTGTTGTTAGAGGTAGTACAACAAAACACAGGTTTGTGTGTGTGTGTGTGTTGTGTGTGTGTGTGTGTGTGTGTGTGTGTGTGTGTGTGTGTGTGTGTGTGTGTGTGTGTGTGTGTGTGTGTGTGTGTGTTGTGTATGTGTGTGTGTGTGTGTGTGTGTGTGTGTGTGTGTATACTAACCTGAGGTAACGGGCTGGCAGGTTTGGTCAGTATCCCCCCTACATAGACAACATGTGGTAGAGTGGGCCTCGGGAACTCCAGGGCCAGATCAGTAGACAACATCCACAGCCTGCTCCCCTGAACCAGATCCTGCATGGCCACCCGCGGCTCCACGCCGTGCTTCCTCATGATGCGCTCGTACTTAGGCAACACCAGGTACTGAACACCGAACCGGGACACCAGGTACACCGCCGTGTTGGTAATCCTCTGGACTAGAGACATCTGATCGGTGAGGAGAGAGTTGAACTCTGGGACGTACGAGAGAGGGGCAGGAGCCCCGACCTCCGCTGGGTACCATAGGCCCGTGGAAAAGACAGCGTAGGGAACCCCGAGGATGTGAGCAATCACGAACCCACACATCTCGTTGGGGTCGACCAATAAAAGGTCAAAGTTGGCATCCTTGAGTCGGGTCATGACCTCTTTGTTTCCCACGACGGCGTCGCAGTTCTGGGCGTAGTGGTCGAGGATGTCGAAGAGTTCCAACGCCGTGAGACGACCAGAGAAGATGTTGCTGACCTTGGACTGGAGGAAACTGTCGGCTGTGGAGGAGTTGAAGATGCCTGGGTAACGCTGGAAGGTGTAGTGGGGGGAGGGGGGCACCTAGAGGAGAGGAGAGGAGAGGAGAGGAGAGGAGAGGAGAGGCTTTATTATCCCAAGGGGCAATATAGTAACGTGTACACAGCTAACAGTACTAGACTACTACAGCTAACAGTACTAGGCTACTACAGCTAACAGTACTAGGTTACTACAGCTAACAGTACTAGGCTACTACAGCTAACAGTACTAGGCTACTACAGCTAACAGTACTAGACTACTACAGCTAACAGTACTAGGCTACTAGGTTACTACAGCTAACAGTACTAGACTACTACAGCTAACAGTACTAGGCTACTAGGTTACTACAGCTAACAGTACTAGACTACTACAGCTAACAGTACTAGGCTACTACAGCTAACAGTACTAGACTACTACAGCTAACAGTACTAGGCTACTACAGCTAACAGTACTAGGTTACTACAGCTAACAGTACTAGGTTACTACAGCTAACAGTACTAGACTACTACAGCTAACAGTACTAGACTACTACAGCTAACAGTACTAGGTTACTACAGCTAACAGTACTAGACTACTACAGCTAACAGTACTAGACTACTACAGCTAACAGTACTAGGCTACTACAGCTAACAGTACTAGGCTACTACAGCTAACAGTACTAGGTTACTACAGCTAACAGTACTAGACTACTACAGCTAACAGTACTAGGCTACTACAGCTAACAGTACTAGACTACTACAGCTAACAGTACTAGACTACTACAGCTAACAGTACTAGGTTACTACAGCTAACAGTACTAGACTACTACAGCTAACAGTACTAGACTACTACAGCTAACAGTACTAGGCTACTACAGCTAACAGTACTAGACTACTACAGCTAACAGTACTAGGCTACTACAGCTAACAGTACTAGGCTACTAGGCTACTACAGCTAACAGTACTAGACTACTACAGCTAACAGTACTAGACTACTACAGCTAACAGTACTAGACTACTACAGCTAACAGTACTAGACTACTACAGCTAACAGTACTAGACTACTACAGCTAACAGTACTAGGCTACTACAGCTAACAGTACTAGACTACTACAGCTAACAGTACTAGACTACTACAGCTAACAGTACTAGGTTACTACAGCTAACAGTACTAGACTACTACAGCTAACAGTACTAGACTACTACAGCTAACAGTACTAGACTACTACAGCTAACAGTACTAGGTTACTGCAGCTAACAGTACTAGGTTACTACAGCTAACAGTACTAGACTACTACAGCTAACAGTACTAGACTACTACAGCTAACAGTACTAGGTTACTACAGCTAACAGTACTAGACTACTATAGCTAACAGTACTAGACTACTACAGCTAACAGTACTAGACTACTACAGCTAACAGTACTAGGTTAATACAGCTAACAGTACTAGACTAATACAGCTAACAGTACTAGACTACTACAGCTAACAGTACTAGACTACTACAGCTAACAGTACTAGACTACTACAGCTAACAGTACTAGGCTACTACAGCTAACAGTACTAGACTACTACAGCTAACAGTACTAGACTACTACAGCTAACAGTACTAGACTACTACAGCTAACAGTACTAGACTACTACAGCTAACAGTACTAGGCTACTACAGCTAACAGTACTAGGCTACTAGGTTACTACAGCTGACAGTAATAGGCCCTCAGAATGTATTATAAGGGCTGCTGGGAGCCCCTCAGCATAGACAGCTAACAGGTTCTAGAGGTAGCTCCCCTGATCAACAGCTAACAGGTTCTAGAGGTAGCTCCCCTGATCAACAGCTAACAGGTTCTAGAGGTAGCTCCCCTGATCAACAGCTAACAGGTTCTAGAGGTAGCTCTCCTGATCAACAGCTAACAGGTTCTAGAGGTAGCTCCCCTGATCAACAGCTAACAGGTTCTAGAGGTAGCTCCCCTGATCAACAGCTAACAGGTTCTAGAGGTAGCTCTCCTGATCAACAGCTAACAGGTTCTAGAGGTAGCTCCCCTGATCAACAGCTAACAGGTTCTAGAGGTAGCTCTCCTGATCAACAGCTAACAGGTTCTAGAGGTAGCTCCCCTGATCAACAGCTAACAGGTTCTAGAGGTATCTCCCCTGATCAACAGCTAACAGGTTCTAGAGGTAGCTCCCCTGATCAACAGCTAACAGGTTCTAGAGGCAGTTCCCTGATCAACAGCTAACAGGTTCCAGAGGTAGCTCTTCTGATCAACAGCTAACAGGCTCTAGAGGCAGCTCCCCTGATCAACAGCTAACAGCTTCTAGAGGTAGCTCCCCTCATCAACAACTAACAGGTTCCAGAGGTAGCTCCCCTGATCAACAGCTAACAGGTTCTAGAGGCAGTTCCTTGATCAACAGCTAACATGTTCTAGAGGTAGCTCCCCTGATCAACAGCTAACAGGTTCTAGAGGTATCTCCCCTGATCAACAGCTAACAGGTTCTAGAGGTAGCTCCCCTGATCAACAGCTAACAGGTTCTAGAGGCAGTTCCCTGATCAACAGCTAACAGGTTCCAGAGGTAGCTCTTCTGATCAACAGCTAACAGGCTCTAGAGGCAGCTCCCCTGATCAACAGCTAACAGCTTCTAGAGGTAGCTCCCCTCATCAACAACTAACAGGTTCCAGAGGTAGCTCCCCTGATCAACAGCTAACAGGTTCTAGAGGCAGTTCCTTGATCAACAGCTAACAGGTTCTAGAGGTAGCTCCCCTGATCAACAGCTAACAGGTTCTAGAGGCAGCTCCCCTGATCAACAGCTAACAGGTTCCAGAGGTAGCTCTCCTGATCAACAGCTAACAGGTTCTAGAGGTAACTATCAACAGCTAACAGGTTCTAGAGGTAGCTCCCCTGATCAACAGCTAACAGGTTCTAGAGGTAGCTCCCCTGATCAACAGCTAACAGGTTCTAGAGGTAGCTCCCCTGATCAACAGCTAACAGGTTCTAGAGGCAGCTCCCCTGATCAACAGCTAACAAGTTCCAGAGGTAGCTCTCCTGATCAACAGCTAACAGGTTCTAGAGGTAGCTCCCCTCATCAACACTAACACGTTCTAGAGGTAGCTCCCCTGATTTGTCTGTCTCACCCTCAATACTAACACATCATGTGGGGAATTAACCCTGGGAGAATATATTTAAGAGTTTTTTTTGGAAAACGTGGCCAACTGAGGGAGATTTTAAGGAAATGTGTTTTAGTAAAATCTTCAGTTTAAATTGTTAAAAGTAGTCATTGTGCATAGAGTCGTTTGGTTTGTTAAACTTTGAAATCAGTGCCTCAGTACCTTAGGCAGACATTTTAAGTAAAAAAATAGCAATTCTGTTACTGTGGAAATTACCTTACGTTCATTACAATGACCCTGCTACTTAGTATCACAATGATACCTGGCCCACCTCTGACACCTCTGACCCTGCTACTTAGTAACACAATGTTACCTGGCCCACCTCTGACACCAATGACCCTTCTACTTAGTATCACAATGTTACCTGGCCCACCTCTGACACCAATGACCCTGCTACTTAGTAACAAAATGTTACCTGGCCCACCTCTGACCCTCTACTAAGTAACACAATGTTACCTGGCCCACCTCTGACCCTCTACTTAGTAACACAATGTTACCTGGCCCACCTCTGACACCAATGATCCTGCTACTTAGTATCACAATGTTACCTGGCCCACCTCTGACACCAATGACCCTTCTACTTAGTATCACAATGTTACCTGGCCCACCTCTGATACCAATGACCCTGCTACTTAGTAACACAATGTTACCTGGCCCAGCTCTGACACCAATACCCTGCTACTTAGTAACACAATGTTACCTGGCCCACCTCTGACAACAATGAACCTGCTACTTCGTAACACAATGTTACCTGGCCCACCTCTGACACCAATGACCCTGCTACTTAGTAACACAATGTTACCTGGCCCACCTCTGACCCTCTACTAAGTAACACAATGTTACCTGGCCCACCTCTGACCCTCTACTTAGTAACACAATGTTACCTGGCCCACCTCTGACCCTCTACTTAGTAACACAATGTTACCTGGCCCACCTCTGACACCAATGATCCTGCTACTTAGTATCACAATGTTACCTGGCCCACCTCTGACACCAATGACCCTGCTACTTAGTAACACAATGTTACCTGGCCCACCTCTGACAACAATGAACCTGATACTTCGTAACACAATGTTACCTGGCCCACCTCTGACACCAATGACCCTGCTACTTAGTAACACAATGTTACCTGGCCCACCTCTGACACCAATGACCCTGCTACTTAGTAACACAATGTTACCTGGCCCACCTCTGACCCTCTACTTAGTAACACAATGTTACCTGGCCCACCTCGGACACCTCTGACCCTCTACTAAGTAACACAATGTTACCTGGCCCACCTCTGACCCTCTACTAAGTAACACAATGTTACCTGGCCCACCTCTGACAACAATGAACCTGCTACTTAGTAACACAATGTTACCTGGCCCACCTCTGACACCAATGACCCTTCTACTTAGTAACACAATGTTACCTGGCCCACCTCTGACACCAATGACCCTGCTACTTAGTAATACAATGTTACCTGGCCCACCTCTGACCCTCTACTTAGTAACACAATGTTACCTGGCCCACCTCGGACACCTCTGACCCTCTACTAAGTAACACAATGTTACCTGGCCCACCTCTGACCGTCTACTAAGTAACACAATGTTACCTGGCCCACCTCGGACACCAATGACCCTGCTACTTAGTAACACAATGTTACCTGGCCCACCTCTGACCCTCTACTAAGTAACACAATGTTACCTGGCCCACCTCGGACACCAATGACCCTGCTACTTAGTAGCACAATGTTACCTGGCCCACCTCTGACCCTCTACTTAGTAACACACTGATACCTGGCCCACCTCTGACCCTCTACTTAGTAACACAATGTTACCTGGCCCACCTCTGACCCTCTATTTAGTAACACAATGTTACCTGGCGCCCCTCTGACAGCAGGATGGAAGTATCATGTCCTTGGAGGTGGAGTTCTGTGGCCAGGGTCTTGAAGATGTAGAGATGGGACTCAAACATGATGGGAGGGACTACGATGATCCTGGAGGACCAGCATGCACTGGGGTACAGGGAGAGGTGGAGGAGGAGGGGAGAGGAGTGACGGGGGAGGGTGCATGGCTGGGAGGAACAGTGGGGAAGGGAGGAGAGGAAGAGAGAAAAAAAAATGAGTTAGTTGTCATAACAACAAGAGGAGGACAGAACACGTATTTATCAGGATCAATAACATCAGGACAGAACACATATTTATCAGGCTGTATCAGGATCAATAACATCAGGACAGAACACATATTTATCAGGCTGTATCAGGATCAATAACATCAGGACAGAACACATATTTATCAGGATCAATAACATCAGGACAGAACACATATTTATCAGGCTGTATCAGGATCAATAACATCAGGACAGAACACATATTTATCAGGCTGTATCAGGATCAATAACATCAGGACAGAACACATATTTATCAGGATCAATAACATCAGGACAGAACACATATTTATCAGGATCAATAACATCAGGACAGAACACATATTTATCAGGCTGTATCAGGATCAATAACATCAGGACAGAACACATATTTATCAGGCTGTATCAGGATCAATAACATCAGGACAGAACACATATTTATCAGGATCAATAACATCAGGACAGAACGCATATTTATCAGGATCAATAACATCAGGACAGAACACATATTTATCAGGCTGTATCAGGATCAGTAACATCAGGACAGAACACATATTTATCAGGCTGTATCAGGATCAATAACATCAGGACAGAACACATATTTATCAGGCTGTATCAGGATCAATAACATCAGGACAGAACACATATTTATCAGGATCAATAACATCAGGACAGAACACATATTTATCAGGCTGTATCAGGATCAATAACATCAGGACAGAACACATATTTATCAGGCTGTATCAGGATCAATAACATCAGGACAGAACACATATTTATCAGGATCAATAACATCAGGACAGAACACATATTTATCAGGATCAATAACATCAGGACAGAACACATATTTATCAGGCTGTATCAGGATCAATAACATCAGGACAGAACACATATTTATCAGGCTGTATCAGGATCAATAACATCAGGACAGAACACATATTTATCAGGATCAATAACATCAGGACAGAACGCATATTTATCAGGATCAATAACATCAGGACAGAACACATATTTATCAGGCTGTATCAGGATCAGTAACATCAGGACAGAACACATATTTATCAGGATCAATAACATCAGGACAGAACACATATTTATCAGGCTGAATCAGGATCAATAACAGGATCAATAACATCTCTCTTTCCCTCTTTCCCTCTTGCCATACTGTTGAATCTAACACTCAGAACCCAGTTTACAGCCTGTGTGTGTGTGTGTGTGTGTGTGTGTGTGTGTGTGTGTGTGTGTGTGTGTGTGTGTGTGTGTGTGTGTGTGTGTGTGTGTGTGTGTGTGTGTGTGTGTGTGTGTGACTAAATGGTCTAAGTATACAATAGGTAACTGATTAGTGGTTAGGAGGCGTTTTGAGGGTGTGTTGTCAGACTCATGATGTGTGAGCTCCAAATGTTTCCCTGTTCCCTTCATAGTGCACTACTTTAGACCAGAGTCCTATGGAACCCTGTTCCCTTCATAGTGCACTACTTTAGACCAGGGCCTTATGGGGGATAATATGCCATTTGGGATTCAGATATGTGTATCTGACAGGCTTTCTAACAGCGGGTCACCTGTGGCACCGTGATCTGTGTGTGAGTGGTAGAGGTTTTTTTAGGAAGCGATAGACGTGACCTGGTAAGATTATGTGCTCTCTCTCTCCCTCTCTCCAACTCTCCCTCTATCCCTCCCTCCCTCCCTCTCTCCCTCTCTCCCATTGGCAGCGCCTGATCCCAGATAAAGTAGGAATTGTTGTTGTTTCAGGTTATGATTACTGCTTGGATAACCTTATCTAACCTTACTGCTTGGATAACCTCATCTACTATTCCGAATTGATGAATGTTTTATTCTTTATGCGGTGCAGAACACCGGAAGAATCAGCACTGAATTATCACCCTGAATCAGAGAAGAATCAGCATGAATTATCATGAATCATCAGAGGAAGAATCAGCACTATGAATTATCACCCTGAATCAGAGAAGAAGAATGATATCACCCTGAATCAGTGGAATCAGCAATGAATTATCACCCTGAATCAGAGGAAGAATCATAATTACACCTCAGGAAGAATCAGCACTGAATTATCACCCTGAATCAGTGAAAGAATCAGCACTGAATTATCACCCTGAATCAGAGGAAGAATCAGCACTGAATTATCACCCTGAATCAGAGGAAGAATCAGCACTGAATTATCACCCTGATCAGAGAAGAATCAGCACTGAATTATCAGCACGGTACAACAACACACACATGAGCACACACATGACAGCACACTGAATCAGAACAACAGCAACATGACAGAGACACACAACATGACAGAAACATGAACAGCACACACACATGACAGCACAGCATGGTAGCAACACAATGACAACACAGCATGGTAGCAACACAACATGACAACACAGCATGGTAGCAACACAACATGACAACACAGCATGGTAGCACACACAACAACATGACCAACACATGCATGCATGGTAGCAACACAACATGACAACACAGCATGTAGCAACACAACATGACAACACAGCATGGTAGCAACACAACATGACAACACAGCCGGTAGCACACAACATGACAACACAGCATGGTAGCAACACAACATGACAGCACAGCATGGTAGCACACACATGACAACACAGCATGGTAGCAACACATGACAACACAGCACGGTAGCAACACAGCATGACAACAACATGGTAGCAACACAACATGGTAGCAGAACAAAACACAGTACAAACATTATTGGGCCCAGACAACAGCACAAAGGGCAAGAAGGTAGAGGCAACAATACATCACACAAAGCAGCCACAACTGTCAGTAAGAGTGTCCATGATTGAGTCTTTGAATGAAGAGATGGAGATAAAACTGTCCAGTTTGAGTGTTTGTTGCAGGTCGTTCCAGTCGCTAGCTGCAGCAAACTGAAAAGAGGAGCGAACCAGGGATGTGTGTGCTTTGGGGACCGTTAACAGAATGTGACTGGCAGAACGGGTGTTGGATGTGGAGGATGAGGGCTGCAGTAGATATCTCAGATAGAGGGGAGTGAACAGGTGTTGTATGTGGAGGATGAGGGCTGCAGTAGGTATCTCAGATAGGGGTGTGTGAGGCCTAAGAGGGTTTTATAAATAACCATCAACCAGTGGGTCGTGCGACGGGTATACAGAGATGATCAGAGTGCAGTGATGTGTCCTAGTGAGAAGTGAGAAGCTTCCTTCTGAGTGGACAGCTTGATGACAACCAGTCAATATTCAGGTCCCTGAGAAAGAAGACCTCTCTGTTTACATCACATACAGTATCAAGCATTTCACACATATTATTTAGATACTGACTGTTACTGGCAACACCCCAAAAGAAGGACAACATTCCTGCCAGCCTGCTACCGTTGACACCAGACAGGAAGGACAACATTCCCCCCAGCCTGCTACCGTTGACACCAGACAGGAAGGACAACATTCCCCCCAGCCTGCTACCGTTGACACCAGACAGGAAGGACAACATTCCCCCCAGCCTGCTACCGTTGACACCAGACAGGAAGGACAACATTCCCCCCAGCCTGCTACCGTTGACACCAGACAGGAAGGACAACATTCCCCCCAGCCTGCTACCGTTGACACCAGACAGGAAGGACAACATTCCCCCCAGCCTGCTACCGTTGACACCAGACAGGAAGGACAACATTCCCCCCAGCCTGCTACCGTTGACACCAGACAGGAAGGACAACATTCCCCCCAGCCTGCTACCGTTGACACCAGACAGGAAGGACAACATTCCCCCCAGCCTGCTACCGTTGACACCAGACAGGAAGGACAACATTCCCCCAGCCTGCTACCGTTGACACCAGACAGGAAGAACAACATTCCCCCCAGCCTGCTACCGTTGACACCAGACAGGAAGGACAACATTCCCCCCCAGCCGGCTACCGTTGACACCAGACAGGAAGGACAACATTCCCCCCACCAACACCACTTCCCCCAGCCTGCTACCGTTGACACCAGACAGGAAGGACAACATTCCCCCCACCATTACACCACCTCCCCCAGCCTGCTACCGTTGACACCAGACAGGAAGGACTGTTAGTACTTGGTGGCCTATAGCAACACCCCAACAGAAGGAAAACATTCCCCCCACCTGCTACCGTTGACACCAGACAGGAAGGACAACATTCCCCCCACCATTACACCCCTCCCCCCCGCCTGCTACCGTTGACACCAGACAGGAAGGACAACATTCCCCCCACCATTACACCACCTCCCCCAGCCTGCTACCGTTGACACCAGACAGGAAGGACAACATTGCCCCCACCAACACCACCTCCCCAGTCTGTACCGTTGACACCAGACAGGAAGGGGCCACGGATTGATGCTGCTTACGCCAAATCCTGACTCTGCCATCAGCGTGACGCAACAGGAACCTGAATTCGTCGGGGGACCGAGGAATGTTTTTCGACTACTCAATTGTCCAGCGTTGGTGATGACCCAGTGACAGGGACACCTTGTTTTTAGCTGATAGGAGAGGAACCCCGATGTGGTCGTCTGTAGCCAATCCGTAACCAGGACCGACGAGTTGTGTGTTCCCGAGATGCCGTTCTGCACACCACTGTTGTACTGCACCGTTATTTGTCTGTTAGCTACTCTAGTTCCACCTTGGAGCTGATTTCGCCCACTAGGGCTGTCGCTGACTGGATGTTATTTGTCTGTTAGCTATTCTAGTTCCACCTTGGAGCTGATTTCGCCCACTAGGGCTGTCGCTGACTGGATGTTTGTCTGTTAGCTATTCTAGTTCCACCTTGGAGCTGATTTCGCCCACTAGGGCTGTCGCTGACTGGATGTTTGTCTGTTAGCTATTCTAGTTCCACCTTGGAGCTGATTTCGCCCACTAGGGCTGTCGCTGACTGGATGTTTGTCTGTTAGCTATTCTAGTTCCACCTTGGAGCTGATTTCGCCCACTAGGGCTGTCGCTGACTGGATGTTTTTTGTTTGCCGCACCAACCCTAGAAAGTGTCGTGCGTGAAAAGCCCAGGAGTCCAGCTCTTTTCTGAGACACTGGATCAGGCTTGCCTGGCAGCGGAGATCAGACCACGTTCAAAGTCGCAAGACACAGCCACGTGACTCACTGTCTATAGGACTGTGTATTTAGAGTTTTTGAATTTTAGAGTTTTAGAATTTAGAATATTGTGTATTTTGAGGTTTAGAATTTTAGAATTTAGTTTTAGAATTTGGAATATTGTATATTTCGAGTTTTAGAATTTTAGAATTTAGTTTTAGAATTTAGTTTTAGAATTTAGAATATTGTTCTTGGGGAAGGAGAGAAAGAGAGAGTGACAGACAGAGAGGACTCTCTCCCTGTGGCAGCCATCTCGTAGTCATTGTTCTGAGGGCAGATATTGTTACAACCTCCCCTCCTCCCCGCCAGACAGCCTGCTGAATGTTACCATGGCAATCACCTAGCGTCTAGGGCCCATCAGCCATGCTGCCTCATCACAACTCGGGTTACTAACAGCATAGTCAGGTTACACACACACAGCTTGAGACAGCCTGTATTTATTTATATGTATTTAACCTTTATTTAACTAGCTAAGTTAGTTAAGAACAAATTCTTATTTACAATGACGGCCTACGCCGGCCAAAACCTAACCCGGACGACGTTGGGCCAATAGCGGGACACCCAATGGGACTCAAAAATCACAGCCGGTTGTGATACAGCCTGGAATGGAAACAGGGTCAGTAGTGACACCTCGAGCACTGATATGTAGTGCCTTAGTCTGCTGGCCACTCGGGAGCCCTCTGTAGACCCCACTGATCATCTGGGTCTGATGGTAGTCAGCTAGCCACTGCTAGCGGGTCATTAGCTAACCTTTAGGGACAACTCCTGCCAGTCTGCACAACGCGATTCAACCCAGAGCATATCAGACTTCTTCTTCTCCTTATCCCCGTATTCCTACCACTCTGAACCTCTTCACCTGGATCATCACAGCTAGCTGCTATTCTGATTGGCTACTCCTGGCTAATGTCTCTGTCCCGAAGCAAGCACCAATTAGCCTGGAGCTAGCCTACGCTAGGCCCATCTCCCGGCTAGCTGAAGAGGTCCATCAGCCACTCCTTGGGCTACAATACCTATTTTAGCAATTGGCCTGGACCCCTTTTATTGCCGATGCGGAGCCCCGCCGATCCTTCACGACTGGACTACCAACATAATCTGCCCGAGGGGGGTTTTCAACTGGCCCCTCTGTCGCGACATCCCCTGAATGCCCATCTGCTAGCCTGCTAGCCGCGGCCCGCTAGCTGTCTAGAGCACAGCGAACTGTTAGTTGAAGAAGTCCTTATTTTTTTTTACGACATGGCCCCCTGCTGATCCATCACGACTGGTAACCGTGCCAACGTAACCGTAACCGGGGGCTACAACTGATACAACCGGGCCCCTGCCCGCTAGCTGTCTGAATCGCCGTGTCTCCAGTTCGCCCAGCTACTCACAGGACCCAATGATCACTCATACCTCTCCCTAACGTCAATATGCCTTGTCCATTGCTGTTTTGGTTAGTAATCACTGCCTTATTTCACTGTAGAGCCTCTAGCCCTGCTCAATAAGACTTAGCTAAGCCTTTAGCTCCACCTCCCACACATGCGATGACCTCACCTGGTTTAAATTATGTTTCTAGAGACAATATCGCTCTCATTGTCACTCAATGCCTAGGTTTACCTCCACTGTATTCACATCCTACCATACCTTTGTCTGTACATTATTTCTTGAATCTATTCTACCACGCCCAGAAACCTGCTCCTTTAACTCTCTGTTCCGAACGTACTAGACAACCAGTTCTTATAGCCTTTAGCCGTACCCTTATCCTACTCCTCCTCTGTTCCTCTGGTGCTGTAGAGGTGAATCCAGTCCCTGCAGTGCCTAGCTCCACTCCTATTCCCCAGGCGCTATCATGTGTTGACTTCTGTAACCGTAAAAGCCTTGGATTCATGCATGTTAACATTAGAAACCTCCTCCCTAAGTTTGTTTTATTCACTGCCTTAGCACACTCTGCCAACCCGGATGTCCTAGTCGTGTCTGAATCCTGGCTTAGGAAAACCACCAAAAACCCCGAAATGTACATTCCTAACTATACCATTTTCCGACAAGATAGAACTGCCAAGGGGGGCGGAGTTGCAATCTACTGCAGAGATAGCCTGCAGAGTTCTGTCTTACTATTCAGGTCTGTGCACAAACAATTTGAGCTTCTACTTTAAAATGCACATTTCCAGAAACAGTTGCCGCTTCTTCTACCACCTTCTGCCCCCAGCTGTGCCCTGGACTCCATATGTGAATTGATCGCCCCCCAACTATCTTCAGACCTTGTGCTGTTAGGTGACCTAAACTGGGACATGCTTAACACCCCAGCCATCCTACAATCTAAGCTTGATGCCCTCAATATCACACAAATTATCAATGAACCTACCAGGTACAACCCCAGATCTGTAAACACGGACACTGCTGTCTTCAACCAGGATATCAGCGATCACTGCCTCATTGCCTGCGTCCATAATGGGTCTGCGGTCAAACGACCACCCCTCATCACTGTCAAACGCTCCATAAAACACTTCAGTGAGCAGGCCTTTCTAATCGACCTGACGAGGGTATCCTGGAAGGATATTGACCTCATCCCATCAGTAGAGGATGCCTGGTTATTCTTTAAAAGTGCTTTCCTCACCATCTTAAAAAGCATGCCCCGTTCAGAAAATGTAGAATCAGTAAGGATAGCTTTTTCAACCAGAAATGTGCATTTGCAACTCAAAAAAGCTCTGGGACACTGTTAAGTCCATGGAGAATAAGAGCACCTCCTTCCAGCTGCCCAATGCACTGAGGCTAGGAAACACTGTCACCACTGATAATTCCATGATAATTGAGAATTTCAATAATCATTTTTCTACGGCTGGCCATGCTTTCCACCTGGCTACCCCTACCTTGGTCAACTGCCCGGCACCCTCCACAGCAACTCGCCCCCTTTCTCCTGCACCCAAATCCAGATAGCTGATGTTCTGAAAGAGCTGCAAAATCTGGACCCCTACAACTCAGCTGGGCTAGACAATCTGGACCCTCTCTTTCTAAAATTATCTGCCGAAATTGTTGCAACCCCTATTACAAGCCTTTTCAACCCCTCTTTCGTGTCGTCTGAGATTCCCAAAGATCGGAAAGCTGCTGTGGTCATCACCCTTTTCAAAGGGGGAGACAAATCTAGACCAAAACTGCTTCAGACCTATATCTATCCTACCCTGCCTTTCCAAGGTCTTTGAAAGCCAAGTTAACAACAAAGGTCACCGACAATTTCGAATCCACCGTACCTTCTCTGCTATGCAGCTGGTTTCCGAGCTGGTCATGGGTGCACCTCAGCCAAGCTCAAGGTCCTAAACGATATCAAAACCGCCATCGATAAGAGACAGTACTGTGCAGCCGTCTTCATCGACCTGGCCAAGGCTTTCGACTCTGTCAATCACCGTATTCTTATCAGCAGACAATAGCCTTGGCTTCTCAAATGACTGCCTCGCCTGGTTCACCAACTACTTCTCAGACAGGGTTCAGTGTGTCAAATCGGAGGACCTGTTGTCCGGACCTCTGGCAGTCTCTCTGGGGGTGCCACAGGGTTCAATTCCCGGACCGACTCTTTTCTCTGTAAACATCAATGATGTCGCTCTTGCTGCAGGTGATTCTCTGATCCACCTCTATGCAGACGACACCATTCTGTATAATTCTGGCCTTTCTTTGGGCACTGTGTTAACTAACCTCCAGACGAGCTTCAATGCCATACAACTCTCCTTCCGTGGCCTCCAACTGCTCTTAAATGCAAAAACTAAATGCTAAAATGCATATTCAACTTGCTTTCACGCTTGCTGCCTCCCCACCCGCCCGCCGCCTCGCATCACCACCTGGACGGTTCTGACTTAGAATACGTGGACAACTACAAATACCTAGGTGTCTGGTTAGACTGTAAACTCTCCTTCCAGACTCACATTAAGCATCTCCAATCCAAAATTAAATCTCTACTTGCGCTCCAGTGTTAATCTGCTAAATTGTAATTATTCGCTCCTATTTATTGCCTACCACCTCTTTTTGCACACAATGTATGTAGACTTTTTTTTTCTACTGTGTTATTGACTTGTTTATTGTTTACTCCATGTGTAACTCTGTGTTGTTGTTTGTGTCACACTACTTTGCTTTATCTTGGTCTGGGTCACAGTTGTAAATGAGAACTTGTTCTCAACTATCTTACCTGGTTAAATAAAGGTGAAATAAATAAATAAATAAATAAATACATTTTTAAAATGGCTAAGACGCTGTGTTTATGAGCCAGAGGACAGAGGTACAATCTCATAAAAAACGGTTTTAAAATGGTTATAACCCTTTTGACAAATCATTTTGGGTTCGAAGTACAACCCTTACGTGTTCCACATAGAACCCTATGTCCCCCGATCGAGACGAATAACCGCTTTAGGTTGACAACATAGATATTTTGTGTATGAATCCAACTAGTTCCATAGAAACAGTTCTACATAACTATATTATAACTAGTATACACATATAACTAGTAAACACACAGTTCTATATAATAACTATATTATAACCAGTAAAGAGGTTTCTTGATATCGTCTCACAAACCCAACTCAGGAAACTACAATATCAAAACAAGGCAGAAGGAAAACACATACCTGAGTCTATGTTTACAAAGAATCAGTCTCACCCCCCC
The DNA here is from genome assembly GCF_013265735.2 of Oncorhynchus mykiss. Classification (NCBI taxonomy): domain Eukaryota; kingdom Metazoa; phylum Chordata; class Actinopteri; order Salmoniformes; family Salmonidae; genus Oncorhynchus; species Oncorhynchus mykiss. The sequence goes on from NW_023494180.1 coordinate 40,458, forward strand.
CCCCCCCCCCCCCCCCCATCTATCTCTCTGTCTCTCGCTCTCTGTCTCTCTCACTCTCTCTCTGTCTCTCTCTGTCTGTCTGTCTGTCTGACTGTCACTCCCTCCTTCCCTCCCTCCCTCTCTCTCTCTCTCTTTAACTAGTCTGACCAGCTCTTGGTCTGTAGAATAGCACACAGAAAGAGAAAGTCAGTTTGGTTATATTTCTCTCCTTCTAATTCCTTGTGAGGGAATAATTTTATTTTACCTAATGAGTACAACACAGCTTTGGTTACACACCCATAGCAGAGGGAAGTAGGGATGGTGTTCATAAAATCAGTAAACTGGGCCTTTACTAGTCTTGTATTAACATACCTTTACTAGTCCTGTATTAACAGACCTTTACTAGTCCTGTATTAGAGGACCTTTACTAGTCCTGTATTAACAGACCTTTACTAGTCCTGTATTAGAGGACCTTTACTAGTCCTGTATTAGAGGACCTTTACTAGTCCTGTATTAACAGACCTTTACTAGTCCTGTATTAGTGGACCTTTACTAGTCCTGTAATAGAGGACCTTTACTAGTCCTGTATTAGTGGACCTTTACTAGTCCTGTAATAGAGGACCTTTACTAGTCCTGTGTTAATAGACCTTTACTAGTCCTGTATTAGAGGACCTTTACTAGTCCTGTGTTAATAGACCTTTACTAGTCCTGTAATAGAGGACCTTTACTAGTCCTGTAATAGAGGACCTTTACTAGTCCTGTATTAGTGGACCTTTACTAGTCCTGTAATAGAGGACCTTTACTAGTCCTGTGTTAATAGACCTTTACTAGTCCTGTATTACTAGTCCTGTATTAGAGGACCTTTATTAGTCCTGTGTGAACAGGCCTTTACTAGTCCTGTGTTAATAGACCTTTACTAGTCCTGCATTAGCAGACCGATATAGACATCCGTAGCGGGCCAATTCAGGACTCAGGTAACAGACTAATGTCCTGTTTGAAAGATATTGTAGCGCCTAACATGCTGACCACACTTATCGCGACGCGTCGATGTGAGTCTGCGTAGCCAGACGCTAAAATAGAACTATCTGTGATGTTTGATGTGCTGCAAGTCCCGCCTCTCCCATCTCCTCATTGGTTGTTAGGAGCGTATACCCACGTGGGTGATTGAAAGATGGACTGAGGTCCACACTCCAGTCCAGTTGGTGGTGGTAATGCACCTTAAAGTTGGTTGCCAACCGCCATATAAAGTTCAGTTAGACTACAGACATTATATATCAACATTAACTAAGGTAGAACAGACTACTGACATTAACTAAGGTGGAACAGACTACTGACATTAACTAAGGTAGAACAGACTACTGACATTATGGATCAACATTAACTAAGGTGGAACAGACTACTGTCTGAAGTTACTCGGACAACATCCTGGTCACACGGTCATGTGACATTCAGAGTGCGTCCCAAACAGCACCCAAATCACAATATAGCCTCTTGTCATATATAGTGGACTGTACAGTGAACAGGGTGCCATTAGGACACAATGGCACTCAGTGTGTACTTATGTAGATTTCTCATAATGCTGTGTGCTCTCTGCTCTCTCTCTCTGGGTCAATGTTTGAGTTTGTGCAGGTGAGGTATATGGATATTAACTAGAGAGAGAAAATGGCCCGTTTTCTATTGTCTCAGTGGTAAGACATAGTCATGCTCTGTGTGAGACAGAGACAGAAAGGGAATGAATGGAGGAATGGATAGATGCGGAGAGAGAGTTACAGAAAGAGTGAGGCATTGTGGGCGATCGAGTGGTGCAGCGGTCTAAACTACTACATCTCAGTGCTTGAAGCGTTACTACAGACACCCTGGTTCGATTACAGGCTGTATCCCAACCCGGCTGTGATTGGGAGTCCCCATAGGGCGGCGCACAATTGGCCCAGTATCGTCCGGGTTTGGTTGTTGTTGGTCGTCGTTGCGAATAAGAATTGGTTCTTAATGGACTTGCCTAGTTAAATAAAGGTTCAATGAAACGTGTTGTTGTTTTAAATCGAGAAAGACACACTGTGGTCAGCGGAAAAACACTGACTAGGCAGCCTAGACTACCCACAGCGAGATGCACCTGCTTAGGTGTCCTGCTTTGGTTACGACACTCTCTCTCTCTCCCTCCCTCTCTCCCTCGCTCTGTCTCTCGCTCGCTCTCTGTCTGTCTCTCCATCTCTCTGTCTCTCTCTCCCTCTCTCTCTCTCGCTCTCTGTCTTTCTCGTTGAACTTTTTTCTCTCTCTATCAACCGCGTCTATTGGACGCTACAACTTTACTGCTATTCGGTCATAGATACGAGGTTATCTGTTGGCTATGTTGCACCTGTATATTTTGAAACCACACGCAAACACACACGCACCAGCAGGCGCGCATACACACACACACACGGACACCTGTTGCTGCTGCATACTAGCGGGAAGTTTCGGCTTACCTTAGTTCCTTTTACACGGTAGAAAGGGTGAGGGAAGGGAGGCAACTATCCAGAGTCCACCTGAACGACAGGTTGAAAAATAATTAAATACTAAATTCTGAAAAAGTGTCCGTATTAATTAAATGGAAAGGACGGGTTAGCTGCTGTGCTGCGGCTCCAGTCCAGATGCGTCTGGTAACGGCTGGTCGAAGACAGTCTCCGATCCAACTCCGACTGGCCTTCTCTGGGGCGGGACTTAGCTCTGCGCTACCTCCGAAATGAAGGGAGTGGCAGAGAGAGAGAGAAAGACTGTACTCTCTGTTTAGGGCCAGATAGCATTCTAGTTTGCTCTGTGTTTTTGTTGTAAATTCTTTGTCATGTAATTCTCTTTCTGTTTTCTCATGATTTGGTTGGGTCTTTCCCATGCCAATGAAGCCCTTTGAGTTGAGAGAGATACTGCAACACTGTACATAGCCATTATGATATATGTTTACTGTACATTTTGTATGGTTTATTTCACTTGTGTGTATTATCTATTTTACTTGTTTTGGCAACGTTAACACATGTTTCCAATGTCAATAAAGCCCTTTGAATTGAATTGACAGAGAGAAAGAGAGAGAGTTGGGGAGGGGGGGGGGGGGTGGGGGGGGGGGGGGGGGGGGGGGAGATCACAGTAGCAAGATTTGTGACCTGTTGCCACAAGAAAAGGTCAACCAGTGAAGAACAAACACCATTGTAAATACAACCCATATTTATGTTTATTTATTTTACTTTTGTACTTTAACTATTTGCACATCATTACAACACTGTATATAGACATAATATGACATTTGAAATGTCTTTATTCTTTTGGAACTTCTGTGAGTGTAATGTTTACCGTTCGTTTGATATTGTTAATTTCACTGTTCATTATAATCTACTTTACTTGCTTTGGCAAAATGGTAACGTGTTTCCCATGTCAATAAATCCCCTTTAAATTGAATTAAAGGGGTACAGAGAGGAAGAGAAGAATAGAGAGAACCCATTGTGCTACCAGACTGACTGTCTCTAAACAGGTGTGTTGTTGACCCTGTAAACATGGAGGAGGGGCTCTGATGATAGTCTCCATTTAATGTTTAATTTGACTCTTTTCTAAGGCCGACTGTCAACAGCCACACAACCATGTAACAATGCTTTTCCATTGGTAAAACAATCCTAGTAAGGACAGGTTTATATATATATACAACAATCCTAGTAAGGACAGGTTATATATACAACAATCCTAGTAAGGACAGGTTATATATACAACAATCCTAGTAAGGGCAGGTTATAGGAGATATATAGAAGATATAGATATAGATAAACATAGACCTTATTTAGAAAGCACATGGTCTATAATTGGTGGAACTGGGAAACTAATGCCTTACAGTGTATTTTCTACTTTCCGTGACTCAGATTCTTCACTTTAAAATGTCTGCCAAACCAAAAACATACGAAGATAAAACTCTATGCACAAAGACTACTTAAAAATATATATATATCCTGAAAATTGGACCTCAACTCATTTAGTGGAAGAACTGTGAAAATGCCAACTTTGGGAACAGAATACAGTGCCTTGCGAAAGTATTCGGCCCCCTTGAACTTTTCGACCTTTTGCCACATTTCAGGCTTCAAACATAAAGATATAAAACTGTATTTTTTTGTGAAGAATCAACAACAAGTGGGACACAATCATGAAGTGGAACGACATTTATTGGATATTTCAAACTTTTTTAACAAATCAAAACTGAAAAATTGGCCGTGCCGGCAAGTCCATGTGACTGTCATATTGATCCTCTCCACCAGCTCAGGGTACCAGACTGTCATATTGATCCTCTCCACCAGCTCAGATTACCAGACTGTCATATTGAACGTGATGATGCTCTCCACCAGCGCAGATTTCCAGACTGTCATATTGAACGTGAGGATGCTCTCCACCAACTCAGAGTACCAGACTGTCATATTGAACGTGATGATGCTCTCCACCTGCTCAGATTACCAGACTGTCATGATGAACGTGATGATACTCTCCACCAACTCAGAGTACCAGACTGTCATATTGAACGTGATGATGCTCTCCCTGCTCAGATTACCAGACTGTCATATTGAACGTGATGATGCTCTCCACCTGCTCAGAGTACCAGACTGTCATATTGAACGTGAGGATGCTCTCCACCAACTCAGATTACCAGACTGTCATATTGAACGTGAGGATGCTCTCCACCAACTCAGATTACCAGACTGTCATGATGAACGTGAGGATCCTCTCCACCAGCTCAGATTACCAGACTGTCATAATGAACGTGAGGATCCTCTCCACCAGCTCAGAGTACCAGACTGTTATATTGATCCTCTCCACCAGCTCAGAGTACCAGACTGTTATATTGATCCTCTCCACCAGCTCAGATTACCAGACTGTTATATTGATCCTCTCCACCAACTCAAATTACCAGACTGTCATAATGAACGTGAGGATCCTCTCCACCAGCTCAGATTACCAGACTGTTATATTGATCCTCTCCACCAGCTCAGAGTACCAGACTGTTATATTGATCCTCTCCACCAGCTCAGAGTACCAGACTGTTATATTGATCCTCTCCACCAACTCAAATTACCAGACTGTCATAATGAACGTGAGGATCCTCTCCACCTGCTCAGATTACCAGACTGTTATATTGATCCTCTCCACCAGCTCAGAGTACCAGACTGTTATATTGATCCTCCTCCCACCAACTCAAATTACCAGACTGTCATAATGAACGTGAAGATCCTCTCCACCAGCTCAGATTACCAGACTGTTATATTGATCCTCTCCACCAGCTCAGATTACCAGACTGTCATATTGAACGTGATGATGCTCTCCACCAGCTCAGATTACCAGACTGTTATATTGAACGTGATGATCCTCTCCACCAGCTCAGATTACCAGACTGTCATAATGAACGTGAGGATCCTCTCCACCAGCTCAGAGTACCAGACTGTTATATTGATCCTCTCCACCAGCTCAGATTACCAGACTGTTATATTGATCCTCTCCACCAGCCCAGATTACCAGACTGTTATATTGATCCTCTCCACCAGCTCAGATTACCAGACTGTTATATTGATCCTCTCCACCAGCTCAGATTACCAGACTGTTATATTGATCCTCTCCACCAACTCAGATTACCAGACTGTTATATTGATCCTCTCCACCTGCTCAGATTACCAGACTGTCATATTGATCCTCTCCACCAGCTCAGATTACCAGACTGTCATATTGAACGTGAGGATCCTCTCCACCAGCTCAGATTACCAGACTGTTATATTGAACATGAGGATCCTCTCCACCAGCGCAGATTACCAGACTGTCATATTGAACGTGATGATTCTCTCCACCAACTCAGATTACCAGACTGTCATATTGATCCTCTCCACCATCTCAGATTACCAGACTGTCATATTGATCCTCTCCACCAGCTCAGATTACCAGACTGTCATATTGAACGTGATGATGCTCTCCACCTGATCAGATTACCAGACTGTCATATTGATCCTCTCCACCAGCTCAGATTACCAGACTGTCATATTGAACGTGATGATTCTCTCCACCAACTCAGATTACCAGACTGTCATATTGATCCTCTCCACCATCTCAGATTACCAGACTGTCATATTGATCCTCTCCACCAGCTCAGATTACCAGACTGTCATATTGAATGTGATGATTCTCTCCACCAACTCAGATTACCAGACTGTCATATTGATCCTCTCCACCAGCTCAGATTACCAGACTGTCATATTGATCCTCTCCACCAGCGCAGATTACCAGACTGTCATATTGAACGTGAGGATCCTCTCCACCAGCTCAGATTACCAGACTGTTATATTGATCCTCTCCACCAACTCAGATTACCAGACTGTCATATTGATCCTCTCCACCAGCCCAGATTACCAGACTGTCATATTGATCCTCTCCACCAGCTCAGATTTCCAGACTGTCATATTGAACGTGAGGATGCTCTCCACCAACTCAGAGTACCAGACTGTTATATTGAACGTGAGGATCCTCTCCACCAGCTCAGATTACCAGACTGTTATATTGATCCTCTCCACCAGCTCAGATTACCAGACTGTTATATTGAACGTGAGGATCCTCTCCACCAGCTCAGATTACCAGACTGTTATATTGATCCTCTCCACCAGCTCAGATTACCAGACTGTTATATTGATCCTCTCCACCAACTCAGATTACCAGACTGTTATATTGATCCTCTCCACCAGCTCAGATTACCAGACTGTCATATTGAACGTGAGGATCCTCTCCACCAGCTCAGATTACCAGACTGTTATATTGATCCTCTCCACCAGCTCAGATTACCAGACTGTCATATTGAACGTGATGATGCTCTCCACCTGATCAGATTACCAGACTGTCATATTGAACGTGATGATGCTCTCCACCAGACTGCCGTACACCCTCTCCAGAACATCCTGGTTGACCCCCCAAACCCATTTAATTTCCTTATTAAGAACAGGTGCTGGCTTGCTTTTATACACACAGAATACAGTCTGTATTCTCTGTAAAAACTCAGCTTGTCATCCATCAGGTTGTGTCTCCAAGGTGTTTAAAACACTCAACTACCTCCACTGTGGTTGGGACGTTGTTAAGAGTGGTTGGGACGTTGTTAAGAGTGGTTGGGACGTTGGTAAGAGTGGTTGGGACGTTGTTAAGAGTGGTTGGGACGTTGGTAAGAGTGGTTGGGACGTTGTTAAGAGTGGTTGGGACGTTGGTAAGAGTGGTTGGGACGTTGTTAAGAGTGGTTGGGACGTTGGTAAGAGTGGTTGGGACGTTGTTAAGAGTGGTTGGGACGTTGGTAAGAGTGGTTGGGACGTTGTTAAGTTGTTGCCATTGATGATCAGCTCCTTTTGTCTTTTCCACATTGATGTGGAGGGCCACTTGACCGGCACCATTCTTGAAGGTTGTTGGTCTGTTTATAAACAGCTGTCCCCATCTGACGTAGCATCTTCAATAAAGAGTTCTACCAGAGCCATGTCATCCGCGTACTTGAAAAGACTCACATTGTTTCCTTGGATCGTCATCTCATTAGTGTAGCTAGAGAACAACAACGGTGAAAGGACACACCCCTGTGGCACCCCTGTGTTCAGGGTCAGCTCATCAGAGAGAGGACACATCCCTGTGGCGCCCCTGTGTTCAGGGTCAGTTCATCAGAGAGAGGACACATCCCTGTGGCGCCCCTGTTTTCAGGGTCAGCTCACCATAGAGGGCCCCATTCATGAGGACCCTCTGTGGGCGGTCAGTTAATGTCCTTGATCCAACCTGCCAGGCCTCCGTTGACGTTCAGGACCAGTAGTCGTTATAACAGTGTGTGGATTTGCATTGTCTCCAAAGCTGACCTAAAATCAATAAATAACATGTGATCTTCTATGGACAGGGTAAGGTGCTTACTAACAACCCTTTCCATGCATTTGCTCAAAAATGGCGTAAGGGCCACAGGTCGAAAGTTATTCGGTGATTTGCCCCTGACTTCTAAGTCACCGGTACAATGTTCAACACCTTCCACTGTACTCCACTGTACTCCACTGTACTCCACTCCACTCTACTGTACTGTTTGGTGCTCTACTGTACTCAACTCTACTGTACTCCACTCCACTCTACTGTACTGTTTGGTGCTCTACTGTACTCAACTCTACTGTACTCTACTCTACTCTACTCTACTGTACTCTACTGTACTCTACTGTACTCTACTTGTACTCTACTGTTCTGTCCTCTACTCTACTGTACTGTACTCTATTGTACTCTACCCTACTCTACTCTACTGTACTGTCCTCTACTCTACTGTACTGTACTCTACTCTACTCTACTGTACTCTATTGTACTCTACTCTATTGTACTCTACTCTATTGTACTCTACTCTATTGTACTCTACTCTATTGTACTCTACTCTACTCTATTGTACTCTATTTTACTCTATTGTACTCTACTCTATTGTACTCTACTCTATTGTACTCTACTCTATTGTACTCTATTGTACTCTACTGTACTCTATTTTACTCTGTTGTACTCTACTGTACTCTACTTTACTCTATTGTACTCTACTCTATTGTACTCTACTCTACTGTACTCTACTTTGCTCTATTGTACTCTACTCTATTGTACTCTACTCTATTGTACTCTACTCTATTGTACTCTACTTTACTCTATTGTACTCTACTTTAGTGTACTCTACTCTATTGTACTCTACTCTATTGTACTCTACTCTATTGTACTCTACTCTATTGTACTCTACTGTACTGTACTGTACTCTACTCTATTGTACTCTACTCTATTGTACTCTATTGTACTCTACTGTACTCTATTTTACTCTGTTGTACTCTACTGTACTCTATTGTACTCTACTCTATTGTACTCTACTCTATTGTACTCTACTCTACTGTACTCTACTTTACTCTATTGTACTCTACTCTATTGTACTCTACTCTATTGTACTCTACTGTACTGTACTCTACTTTACTCTATTGTACTCTACTTTAGTGTACTCTACTCTATTGTACTCTACTCTATTGTACTCTACTCTATTGTACTCTACTCTATTGTACTCTACTCTATTGTACTCTACTCTACTCTACTCTACTGTACTGTACTATACTGTATTGTACTCTACTGTACTGTACTGTACTCTACTCTATTGTACTATCCAATCTTGTGAAACATAGGTCTATGAGAGGTTGAAATTTGGGCATGTCAGGGTCACTCACAACGTTTCAACTACTTTCCAACCTACATGTACGTCCGGTGTCGGTCGGTGATCAGCGGGTGAGGATGCTGTTTAGAGTACATGGAGACAGAGGGGGCTCATGGGTAGGTGTCAGTAAGAGCTGGGAGAGAAAGAGAGCGAGAGAGAGAGACAGAGCGAGGGAGAGGGAGAGGGGGTGAGAGGTGCTCATGGGTAGGTGTCAGTAAGAGCTGGGAGAGAGAGAGAGGGATGGGGCTCATGGGTAGGCGTCAGTAAGAGCTGGGAGAGAGAGAGAGAGCGAGGGGGAGAGACAGAGCGAGGGAGAGGGAGAGGGGAGAGAGAGGGGCTCATGGTTAGGTTTCAGTTAGAGCTGGGAGAGACAGAACGAGAGGGAGAGACAGAGCGAGGGAGAGGGAGAGAGAGGGGGCTCATGTGTAGGTGCCAGTAAGAGCTGGGAGAGAGAGAGAGCGAGAGAGAGAGAGAGAGCGAGGGGAGAGACAGAGCGAGGGGGAGAGACAGAGCGAGGGGGAGAGAGAGCGAGGGAGAGGGGGCTTATGGGTAGGTGTCAGTAAGAGCTGGGAGACTGAGGGAGGGGGAGAGACAGAGCGACGGAGAGGGGGAGAGAGGGGGCTCATGGATAGGTGTCAGTAAGAGCTGGGAGAGAGAGAGAGCGAGGGGGAGAGACAGAGCGAGGGGGAGAGACAGAGCGAGGGGAGAGACAGGGTGGGGGCTCATGGGTAGGTGTCAGTAAGAGCTGGGAGAGAGAGAGCGAGGGGGAGAAACAGAGCGAGGGAGAGGGGGAGAGAGGGGGCTCATGGGTAGGTGTCAGTAAGAGCTGGGAGAGAGAGAGCGAGTGAGCGAAGGAGAGAGGGAGGGAGAGAGAGGGGGCTCATGGGTAGTTGTCAGTAAGAGTATAACCCCCCTGGGAACAATAACAGAACCCCGAGGAACAGAACCCCCTTGGGAACAGAACCCCCCTGGGAACAATAACCCCCCTGGGAACAATAACCCGCCTGGGAACAATAACCCGCCTGGGAACAATAACCCGCCTGGGAAGAATAACCCGCCTGGGAACAATAACCCCCTGGGAACAATAACCCGCCTGGGAACAATAACCCGCCTGGGAAGAATAACCCGCCTGGGAACAATAACCCCCCTGGGAACAATAACCCCCCTGGGAACAATAACCCCCTGGGAACATAACCCCCCTGGGAACATGAACCCCCCTGGGAACATGAACCCCCCCTGGGAACATGATCCCCCCTGGGAACATGAACCCCCCTGGGAACATGATCCCCCCTGGGAACATGAACCCCCCTGGGAACATGAACCCCCCTGGGAACATGAACCCCCCTGGGAACATGAACCCCCCCTGGGAACATGAACCCCCCTGGGAACAATAACCCCCCTGGGAACAGAACCCCCCTGGGAACAATAACCCCCCTGGGAACAATAACCCCCTGGGAACATAACCCCCCTGGGAACATAACCCCCCTGGGAACATAACCCCCCTGGGAACAATAACCCCCCTGGGAACATGAACCCCCCTGGGAACATGAACCCCCCTGGGAACATGAACCCCGCCTGGGAACAATAACCCCCCTGGGAACATGAACCCCCCTGGGAACAATAACCACCCCTGGGAACAATAGCCACCCCTGGGAACAATAACCCCCCTGGGAACATGAACCCCGCCTGGGAACAATAACCCCCCTGGGAACATGAACCCCCTGGGAACAATAACCACCCCTGGGAACAATAGCCACCCCTGGGAACAATAACCCCCCTGGGAACATGAACCCCCCTGGGAACATGAACCCCCCCTGGGAACAATAACTACCCCTGGGAACAATAACCACCCTGGGAACAATAACCCCCCTGGGAACAATAACCCCCCTAAGAACAAGGAAACAGAACCCCCCTGGGAACATGAACCCCCCCTGGGAACAGAACCCTCCTGGGAACATGAACCCCCCTGGGAACAATAACCCCCCTGGGAACAATAACCCCCCCTGGGAACAATAATCCCCCCTGGGAACAAGGAAACAGAACCCCCTGGGAACAGAATCCCCCTGGGAACAGAACCCCTTTAGGTTCTAGATAGCACCTTTTTCTAAGAGTGTACTTGACCTCAGTAACACACCAGGTGGGAACATTCAGTAGGGAGGTTCCTCTCTTCTCCTCGGTTCTTCCTTTCATCCTCTGTTCTTCAGATAGAGGGGGAGGAAGGGGAGGGGAGAGATGATTATCAGTGTGGAGGGAGGGAGGGAGGGAGGGAGGGAGAGATGATTATCAGTGTGGAGGAGGGAGGGGGGGAGGGGGGAAGGAAGGAGAGATGGTTATCAGATTGGAGGAGAGAGGAGGAGAGAGGGAGGAAGGGGTAGGCGGGGCGTTGTTTAAATGTTAACATCGAAGGTCTGTTCACACACACTATGGGGGAGGGGGGGGGCAGGGGCAGGGTGGTTTAATACAAATGAACATTTATTTTCCTGAACACAAGTCCGTTTGTCCGTCGGTCGGTCGGTCGGTCTCTCTCTCTCTCTCTCTCTCTCTCTCTCTGTCTCTCTCTCTCTGTCTCTCTCTCTGTCTCTCTCTCTCTCTCCGTCTCTCTCTCTCTCTCTCTCTCCCCGTCTCTCTCTCTCCGTCTCTCTCTCTCCGTCTCTCTGTCTCTCTCTCTCTCTCTCTCTCTCTCTCTCTCCGTCTCTCTCTCTCCGTCTCTCTCTCTCATTTTAAGGGCATTATTGGCATGGGAAACGTGTTAACATTGTCAAAGCAAGTGAAAGTGCGGCTCAGTTTCCACCTCATTTTGTGGGCAGTGTTGCACATAGCCAGTCTTCTCTTGAGAGCCATGTCTGCCTACGGCGGCCTTTCTCAATACCAAGGCTATGCTCACTGAGTCTGTACATAGTCAAAGCTTTCCTTAAGTTTGGGTCAGTCACAGTGGACAGGTATTCTGCCGCTGTGTCCTCTCTGTTTAGGGTCAGTCACTGTGTACTCTCTGTTTAGGGTCAGTCACAGTGGTCAGGTATTCTGCCACTGTGTCCTCTCTGTTTAGGGTCAGTCACAGTGGTCAGGTATTCTGCCACTGTGTCCTCTCTGTTTAGGGTCAGTCACAGTGGTCAGGTATTCTGCCACTGTGTCCTCTCTGTTTAGGGTCAGTCACAGTGGTCAGGTATTCTGCCACTGTGTCCTCTCTGTTTAGGGTCAGTCTCAGTGGTCAGGTATTCTGCCACTGTGTCCTCTCTGTTTAGGGTCAGTCACAGTGGTCAGGTATTCTGCCACTGTGTACTCTCTGTTTAGGGTCAGTCACAGTGGTCAGGTATTCTGCCACTGTGTACTCTCTGTTTAGGGCCAAATAGCATTCTAGTTTTCTCCGTTTGTTTTGTTAATTCTTTCCAATGTGTCAAATAATTCTCTTTTTGTTTTCTCATGATTTGGTCTAATAGTGTTGCTAAATTATTCTATTTCTGTTAGTCACATGTCTGTGGAACTTGTTCAGTTTATGTCTCAGTTGTTGAATCCTAATATTTACACATGTTAAGTTTGCTGAATTTATTCCTCCCTCCCTCCCTCCCTCCCTCCCTCCCTCCCTCCCTCCCTCCCTCCATCCATCTTGTTGTATACTAATATTACACATGTTAAGTTTGCTGAATTTATCCCTCCCCCTCCCTCCCTCCCTCCCTCCCTCCCTCCCTCCCTCCATCCATCTTGTTGTATACTAATATTTACACATGTTAATTAAAGTTTCCTGAAAATAAATGCAGTTTAACCAGTTTTCATTGTTTTTAATGTTCTTCGTTTTCTGCTTGACATTTTATTATTTGATACTGGAGCTGAAATGAAATGTCAAATATACTGCTTAGGTTTTCTACTAATTTACACCTCGACTACTACAGTGAAAGGTTTAGTCCAGGAAGTTGTCTAAAAGGGAGTGAATTTGTCGTTGCCTAATAGTTTTTTGGTTTCCACACTACTTTCCTTCCATCTATAGCATTTCCTATTAGTATTATTGTTCATTGACTATGTACATGCCCAGCGTGCGACAGAGCAGCAGGAGTTGTGACCCGTTTTTGTTGGTTATGTTGTCGTAGTTGTGCCTAGGGGGCATATGGGGGAGGAATGCTGTCACCTCCAGGCAGGTGTTTGTCCCCCTGTGTGCTGAGGGTGTCAGGTTCTTGTCCAGTTCTGGCATTTAGGTCGCCACAGACTAGTACATGTCCCTGGGTCTACATGTCCCTGGGCCACTCTTCCTCTCCCTCTCTCTCTCTTTCTCTCTCTCTCCTCTGTCACCTGAGCTTCATATCAATAGTTGATCACCCTGG
>NW_023494181.1:0-7500 GCF_013265735.2 Oncorhynchus mykiss
GTACTGAGGCAAATGCGTGTGTGTGGTGTGTGTGTGTGTGGTGTGTTTGTACCTGGAGAATCCTTTCTCGTCGTCATGTCGTTGAAGACAGTTCCGTTGATCTGACTTGGTTTGGGCCACCCAGTTAAACACTGGCATGCGGAACTTAGTCTGGATAGGCTTCTTAATCTTCACAGCTAAAAGAGACAGAGAAGGAGGAGGAAGGAATGGAAGGAAGGAGAGGAGGAGGAGGAGGGAATGGAAGGAAGAGAGAGAGGAGGAGGAGGGAAAGGAAGGAAGAGAGAGGAGGAGGAGGGAATGGAAGGAAGAGAGAGGAGGAGGGAATGGAAGGAAGAGAGAGGAGGAGGAGGAGGGAATGGAAGGAAGAGAGAGAGGAGGAGGAGGAGGAACGGAAGAGAGAGAGGAGGAGGAAGGAATGGAAGAGAGAGAGAGGAGGAGGGGGAATGGAAGGAAGAGAGAGAGGAGGAGGAGGGAAAGGAAGGAAGAGAGAGAGGAGAGAGGGAATGGAAGGAAGAGAGAGGAGGAGAGGAATGGAAGGAGAGAGAGAGGAGGAGGAGGGAACGGAAGGAAGAGAGAGAGGAGAAGGAGGAGGGAACGGAAGGAAGAGAGAGGAGGAGGAGGGAATGAAGGAAGAGAGAAAAGGAGAGGAGGGGGGAATGGAAGGAAAGAGAGAGGAGGAGGAAAGGAAGAGAGGAGGAGGAGGAGGAACGGAAGGAAGAGAGAGAGGAGGAGGAGGAATGGAAGGAGAGAGAGAGGAGGAGGAGGAATGGAAGGAAGAGAGAGAGGAGGAGGGAATGGAAGGAAGAGAGAGAGGAGAGGAGGGAATGGAAGGAAGAGAGAGAGGAGGAGGAGGGATGGAAGGAAGAGAGAGAGGAGGAGGAGGGAATGGAAGGAAGAGAGAGAGGAGAAGGAGGGAAGAAGAGAGAGGAGGAGGAGGAGGAACGGAAGGAAGAGAGAGAGGAGAGGGAGGGAAGGAAGAGAGAGAGGAGGAGAGGAGGGAATGGAAGGAAGAGAGAGAGGAGAGAGGGAAGGAAGGAAGAGAGAGAGGAGGAGGAGGGATGGAAGGAAGAGAGAGGGAGGAGGGAACGGAAGGAAGAGAGAGGAGGAGGAGGAGGGAAGGAAGGAAGAGAGAGGAGGAGGAGGAGGAGGAATGGAAGGAAGAGAGAGGAGGAGGAGGGAACGGAAGGAAGAGAGAGAGGAGGAGGAGGGAACGGAAGGAAGAGAGAGAGGAGGGAGGGGGAACGGAAGGAAGAGAGAGGAGGAGGAGGAGGAACGGAAGAAAGAGAGAGGAGGAGGAGGGGGAAGGGAAGAAGAGAGAGAGAAGGAGGAGGGAATGGAAGGAAGAGAGAGAGGAGGAGGAGGGAACGGAAGGAAGAGAGAGGAGGAGGAGGAGAGAATGGAAGGAGAGAGAGAGGAGGAGGAGGAGGAACGGAAGGAAGAGAGAGAGGAGGAGGAGGGAATGGAAGGAAGAGAGAGAGGAGGAGGAATGGAAGGAAGAGAGAGAGGAGGAGGAGGAGGAAGGAAGAAGAGAGGAGGAGGAGGGAATGGAAGGAAGAGAGAGAGGAGGAGGAGGGAATGGAAGGAGAGAGAGAGAGGAGGAGGGAATGGAAGAAGAGAGAGAGGAGGAGGAGAGATGGAAGGAGAGAGAGAGAGAGGAGGGAACGGAAGGAAAGAGAGAGAGGAGGAGGGAACGGAAGGAAGAGAGAGGAGGAGGAGGGGGAATGGAAGGAAGAGAGAGGAGAGGGAAGGGAAGGAAGAGAGAGAGGAGGAGAGGAACGGAAGGAGAGAGAGAGGAGGAGGAGGGAACGGAAGGAAAGAGAGAGGAGGAGGAGGGAATGGAAGGAGAGAGAGAGAGGAGGAGGAGGAAGGAAAGAGAGAGAGAGGAGGGAAAGGGAAGAAGAGAGAGAGGAGAGGAGGGAACGGAAGAAGAGAGAGGAGGAGAGGAGGGAATGGAAGGAAGAGAGAGAGGAGGAGAGGGAACGAAGGAAGAGAGAGGAGGAGGGAGGGAATGGAAGGAGAGAGAGGCAGGAGGGAATGAAGGAAAGAGAGAGGAGGGAGGGAATGGAGGAAGAGAGAGAGGAGGGAGGGAACGGAAGGAAGAGAGAGGAGGAGGAGGACGGAAGGAAGAGAGAGAGGAGAGGAGGAGGGAATGGAAGGAAGAGAGAGAGGAGGAGAAGGAACGGAAGGAAGAGAGAGGAGAGGAGGAGGGAATGGAAGAAGAGAGAGAGGAGGAGGAAGGAACGGAAGGAAGAGAGAGGAGGAGGAGGAGGGAATGGAAGGAAGAGAGAGAGGAGGAAGGAACGGAGGAAGAGAGAGGAGGAGGAGGAGGAATGGAAGGAAGAGAGAGAGGAGGAGGAGGGAACGGAAGAAGAGAGAGGAGGAGGAGGAAGAGAATGGAGGAAGAGAGAGAGAGGAGGAGGAGGGAACGGAAGGAGAGAGAGAGGAGGAGGAGGGAACGGAAGGAAGAGGAGAGGAGGAGGAGGAGGAACGAAGAAGAGAGAGAGGAGGAGGAGAGAATGGAAGGAAGGAGAGAGGAGGAGGAGGGAACGGAAGGAAGAGAGAGGAGGAGGAGGGAATGGAAGGAAGAGAGAGAGGAGGAGGAGAGAATGGAAGGAAGAGAGAGAGGGAGGAGGAGGGAACGGAAGGAAGAGAGAGGAGGAGGAACGGAAGGAAGAGAGAGGAGAAGGAGGAGGGAATGGAAGGAAGAGAAGAGGAGGAGGAAGGAAGGAAGGAAGAGAGAGAGGAGAAGAGGAGGGAATGGAAGGAAGAGAGAGAGGAGGAGAAGGAACGGAAGGAAGAGAGAGGAGGAGGAGGGAATTGGAAGGAGGAGAGAGGAGGAAGAACAAGAGGAGAGAGAGGAGAGGAGGGGAGGAAGGAAGAAGAGAGAGGAGGAGAGGGAACGGAAGGAAGAGAGAGGAGGAGGAGGAGAGAATGGAAGGAAGAGAGAGAGGGAGGAGAGGGAATGGAAGGAAGAGAGAGAGGAGGAGGAAGGAACGGAAGGAGAGAGAGAGGAGGAGGGGAAATGGAAGAAGAGAAGAGAGGAGGAGGAACGGAAGGAAGAGAGAGGAGAGGAGGGGAATGGAAGGAAGAGAGAGGAGGAGGAAGGAACGGAAGGAAGAGAGAGGAGGAGGAGGAGGGAATGGAAGGAAGAGAGAGAGGAGGAGGAGGAACGAAGGAGGAGGAGGAGGAGGGAATGTAAAAGGAAGAGAAGAGGAAGGAGGAGGAGGAATGGAAGGAAGAGAGAAGGAGGAGGAAGGAACGGAAGGAGGAGTAGGAGGGAACAGAAGAAGAGAGAGAAGGAGGAGGGAACGGAAGGAGAGAGAGAGAAGGAGGAGGAGGGAATGGAAGGAAGAGAGAGAAGGAGGAGGGAATGGAAGGAAGAGAGAGAGGAGGAGGAGGGAATGGAAGGAGAGAGGAGGAGGAGGGAATGTAAGGAAGAGAGAGAGAGAAGAGGAGGAGGGAATGGAAGGGAGAGAGAAGGAGGAGAGAGAGAGTGGGAGGAGAAAACAGAAGGAAGAGAGAAAGAGAAGGAAAGCATCAGCAGCAGCAGAGTAAAATGTGAACACAACATGATCACATGACAAGACATCGCCTCACCACATAATCACACAACATGATCACATGACAAGACATCGCCTCACCACATAATCACACAACATGATCACATGACAAGACATCGCCTCATCACATGACATCGCCTCATCACATAATCACACAACATGATCACATGACAAGACATCACCTCATCACATAATCACACAACATGATCACATGACAAGACATCACCTCATCACATAGTCATACAACATGATCACATGACAAGACATCACCTCACCACACGACACAGAATAACACAGGTATGAGAGAGGTACTGAGGAGTGTACCATTATGAGAGATGTATGGAACAGACAGGTATGAGACAAGTACTAAGGAGAGGTGTGAGACAGGTACTAAGGAGAGGTGTGAGACAGGTACTGAGGAGGTGTACCATTATGAGAGATGTATGGAACAGACAGGTATGAGACAAGTACTAAGGAGGGTGTAAGACAGGTACTAAGGAGAGTGT
Source organism: Oncorhynchus mykiss (assembly GCF_013265735.2). Classification (NCBI taxonomy): domain Eukaryota; kingdom Metazoa; phylum Chordata; class Actinopteri; order Salmoniformes; family Salmonidae; genus Oncorhynchus; species Oncorhynchus mykiss. The sequence goes on from NW_023494181.1 coordinate 4,067, forward strand.
GAGACAGGTACTAAGGAGAGGTGTGAGACAGGTACTACGGAGAGAGGCGTGAGACAGTACTAATGAGAGGTGTGAGACAGGTACTACGGAGAGAGGCGTGAGACAGGTACTAAGGAGAGGTGTGAGACAGGTACTAAGAGAGGTGTGAAACAGGTACTAAGGAGAGGTGTAACACAGGTTACGGAGACGTGTGAGACAGGTACTAAGGAGAGGTGTGAAACAGGTACTAAGGAGAGGTGTAAGACAGGTACTACGGAGACGTGTGAGACAGGTACTAAGGAGAGAGGCGTGAGACAGGTACTAAGGAGAGGTGTGAGACAGATACTAAGAGAGGTGTGAAACAGGTACTGAGGAGAGAGGCGTGAGACAAATACTAAGGAGAGGTGTGAGACAGGTACTAAGGAGAGGCATGAGACAGGTACTACGGAGAGGTGTGAGACAGGTACTAAGGAGGTGGTGAGAGACAGGTACTAAGGAGAGGTGTGAGACAGGTACTAAGGAGAGGTGTAAGACAGGTACTACGGAGACGTGTGAGACAGGTACTAAGGAGAGAGGCGTGAGACAGGTACTAAGGAGAGGTGTGAGACAGATACTAAGGAGAGTGTGAAACAGGTACTGAGAAGAGGGCGTGAGACAAATACTAAGGAAGGTGTGAGACAGGTACTAAGGAGAGGGGCATGAGACAGGTACTAAGGAGAGGTGTGAGACAGGTACTAAGGAGGTGGTGAGAGACAGGTACTAAGGAGAGGTGTGAGACAGGTACTAAGGAGATGCGTGAGACAGGTACTAAGGAGAGGTGTGAGACAGGTACTAAGGAGAGGTGTGAGACAGGTACTAAGGAGAGGCGTGAGACAGTACTAAGAAGAGGTGTGAGACAGGTACTAAGGAGAGATGTGAGACAGGCATTAAGGAGGTGTGAGACAGGTACTAAGGAGAGGTGTGAGACAGATACTAAGGAGAGGTGTGAGACAGGTACTAAGGAGAGATGTGAGACAGGTACTGAGGAGAGAGGCGTGAGACAGGTACTAAGGAGAGGTGTGAGACAGGTACTAAGGAGAGAGGTGTGAGATAGGTACTAAGCGTGTGATCAGAGGGAACCTACAGAACAGCTTGAGTGACCCCTCTGAGAGCAGAACAGAGGAGAGAACCCGAGAGAATATTGAATTAGAACAAGAGAGAGAACGTTAGAATCAGAGACAGAGAACCAGAGAGAGAGAGAACTCAGGCAGTATAGAAAAGTGGTAGTTCAGAATACTCCAATCAGAATCAACTCCAGCGAGAAAGGGAGGCAGATCCCTAGTGTTCACACCAGGAGATCCTTATATAACTATAGAAGTACACTTCTTAAATCTCTCTTTGATACATGCGGCACACAGCTCAAACAAACACACACACACACACACACACACACACACACACACACACACACACACACACACACACACACACACACACACACACACACACACACACACACAGAGACACACAGCCTTACCTGCCAGGCCGGAGTTAAAGATGACAGTGGGTGATCCACCACAGCCGGGGAGTGGAGGGGCGCATGGGGGAGGAGGGGGAGGCAGAGGACCGGAGGACTCCATGGAACATAAGGGGGGAGGAGGGGGAGGTGGGGGAGGAGGAGGAGGAGTAGGAGCAGGGTAGCCCGTTTGACACTACAGAGGAAGAAGAGAGAAGACAGAGAATTAACCAACCAGGCGAGAGAAGACAGAGAATTAACCACCAGGAGAGAGAAGACAGAGAATTAACCAACCAGGGAGAAAGACAGAGAATTAACTTCTTTGGGACTGGGGGGCAGTATTGAGTAGCTTGGATAAAAAGTGCCCAGAGTAAACTGCCTGCTACTCAGGCCCAAAAGCTAGAATATGCATATAATTTGATTTGGATAGAAAACACTCTGAAGTTTCTAAAACTGTTTGAATGATGTCTGTGAGTATAACAGAACTCATATGGCAGGCAAAAACCTGAGAAGAAAATCCAACCAGGAGTGGGAAATCTGAGGTTTGTAGTTTTCAAGTCATTGCCTATTGAATATACAGTGTCTATGGGGTCATATTGCACTTCCTAAGGCTTCCACTAGATGTCAACAGTCTTTAGAACCTTGTTTGAGGCTTCTACTGTGAAGGGGGAGAGAAAGAGAGCTGTTTGAGCCAGAGTGCCATGAGCTGATCACACGTGTACCTGTGAGAGGTAGCTGCGTTCCATTGCATTTCTAAAAGACAAAGGAATCCTCCTGGTTTGAACATTATTGAAGATTTATGTTAAAAATATCCTAAAGATGGATTCTATACATCGTTTGACATGTTTCTACGAACTGTAATATAACTTTTTTGACATTTCGTCTGAACAAGTGATTGCGCATTATGCATTTTGATTACTGGGCTAAACGCGCAAACAAAAAGAGGTATTTGGACCTAAATTATGGACTTTATCGAACAAAACAACATTTATTGTGGAACTGGGATTCCTGGGGTGCATTCCGATCAAGATCCTCAAAGTAAGTGAATATTTATAACGCTATTTCTGACTTTTCTGACACCTCTCCTTCTTTGGAAAATGGCTTAATGTATTTCTGTGACTAGGCGCGCGACCTAACATAATCGTAAGGTGTGCTTTCGTCGTAAAGCCTATTTGAAATCATCGGACACTGTGACTGGATTTACAAGAAGTTTATCTTTAAAATGGTGTAAAATACTTGTATGTTTGAGGAATTTTAATTATGGGATTTCTGTTGTTTTGAATTGGCGCCCTGTAATTTCACTGGCTGTTGGCCAGAGAAGTTCACCAACCAGGAGAGAGAAGACAGAGAATTAACCAACCAGGATAGGGAAGGCCGATTACACTATTACATCAATTACATGAACAACGGAGCAATATGATAGGTCAGAACTAACACTCACTGTTCCCTGGCATCCCTGGCATTGGTGGAGGTGGTGGGGGAGGGGGAGGGGCTGGCATCATCCCTAGTCCCGCCCCTGACAAGCCATAGCCCACTGTCTCCGGACTGGGGGAGGGTCATGCCCAGGGTCAGAGAGGTGGAGGACAAGTCACCCACCCCTCCGTCCCCCTCGCCCCTCGCGGGTTGTAAGGTGCCCCCTCCCTGCACCACCAAGGTGCCCCCTCCACCCTCCTGAGCATGGCGCTCCAGTCGACTTTGCCTGCGGATGGTCTGGTCCTTCTCACGCACGATCCTCCAGGTGGGTGCACCTGGTTGTTAGCACTAGCATACACATCCTGGAATAAGAGAGAGTTAGCCTAGCTTTAGCATGCATAGAGAGAAGGTGCTAGAGTTAGCCTAGCTTTAGCATGCATAGAGAGAAGGTGCTAGAGTTAGCCTAGCTTTAGCATGCAGAGAGAGAAGGTGCTAGAGTTAGCCTAGCACCAAATAGCTGAGTGTTGCTAGTGATAGCCTAGCCTAG
>NW_023494181.1:10000-17500 GCF_013265735.2 Oncorhynchus mykiss
AGGCCCTAGTACCCCTGTGGATAGGCCAAGTAGCCCCAGAGGCCCTAGTACCCCCTGTGGATAGGCCAAGTAGCCCCAGAGGCCCTAGTACCCCTGTGGATAGGCCAAGTAGCCCCAGAGGCCCTAGTACCCCCTGTGGATAGGCCAAGTAGCCCCAGAGGCCCTAGTACCCCTGTGGATAGGCCAAGTAGACCCAGAGGCCCTAGTACCCCTGTGGATAGGCCAAGTAGCCCCAGAGGCCCTAGTACCCCTGTGGATAGGCCAAGTAGCCCCAGAGGCCCTAACCCCCTGTGGATAGGCCAAGTAGCCCCAGAGGCCCTAGTACCCCTGTGGATAGGCCAAGTAGCCCCAGAGGCCCTAGTACCCCTGTGGATAGGCCAAGTAGACCCAGAGGCCCTAGTACCCCTGTGGATAGGCCAAGTAGCCCCAGAGGCCCTAGTACCCCTGTGGATAGCCAAGTAGCCCCAGAGGCCCTAGTACCCCTGTGGATAGGCCAAGTAGCCCCAGAGGCCCTAGTACCCTGTGGATAGGCCAAGTAGCCCTAGAAGCCCTAGTACCCTTGTGGATAGGCCAAGTAGCCCAGAGGCCCTAGTACCCCCTGTGGATAGGCCAAGTAGCCCCAGAGGCCATAGTACCCCTGTGGATAGGCCAAGTAGCCCCAGAGGCCCTAGTACCCCTGTGGATAGGCCAAGTAGCCCCAGAGGCCCTAGTACCCCTGGTTGGGAACCAGGGCTCTAAAGGTTTCCTCCTTCCTAATGCAGACACAGAGAGAGGTGTTCACTGACTACTGACCTTGGGTTTCTGTTGTTGAGGCTCAGAGCGATCTCATTCACAGCATGAGGATGGGACATTACCATGTTAAAGCCATACTACAGACAGAGGGAGGGGAACATAACAAATCATATATCAATCACTGCTATCTAAAATAACCACGAGGATGAGAGGAAAGAGGGTGGTAAATCAGGATGAGAGAGAGAGGGGGAGAGATAGGAGGGGTTGAGATAGACAGGAGGGGTTAAGGAGAGAGGGGGAGAGATAGGAGGGGTTAAGAGAGAGAGAGAGAGAGAGAGAGGAGAGAGAGAGAGAGGAGAGAGAGAGATAGGAGGGGTTAAGAGAGAGAGAGAGAGAGAGAGAGAGAGAGATAGGAGGGGTTAAAGAGAGAGAGGGAGAAGAGAGAGAGGATAGGTTAAAAGAGAGAGAGATAGGAGGGTTAAGAGAGAGAGGGCGAGATAGGAGGGGTTAAGAGAGAGAGGGCGAGATAGGAGGGGTTAAGAGAGAGACAGGGAGAGATAGGAGCGGTTAAGAGAGAGAGAGAGAGAAGAGAGAGAGAGAGATAGGAGGGTTAAGAGAGAGAGGGAGAGATAGGATGGGTTAAGAGAGAGAGGGAGAGATAGGAGGGGTTAAGAGAGAGAGGGAGAGATAGGAGTGGTTTAGAGAGAGAGGAGAGATGGGGGGTAAAGAGAGAGAGGGAGAGATAGGAGGGGTTAAGAGAGAGAGAGAGATATAGGAGGGTTAAGAGAGAGAGAGCGGGGGAGATAGGAGGGGATAAGAGAGAGGGGAGAGATAGGAGGGGTTAAGAGAGAGAGAGGTAGATAGGAGGGGTTAAGAGAGTGGGAGAGATAGGAGGGGTTGAGAGAGAGGGAGAGATAGGAGGGTTAAGAGGAGAGGGAGAGAGAGAGAGAGAGAGGGGGAGATAGGAGGGGTTAAGAGAGAGAAGGAGCGATAGGAGGGGTTAAGAGAGAGAGGGAGCGATAGGAGGGGTTAAGAGAGAGAGGGAGAGTTAGGAGGGGTTAAGAGAGAGGGAGAGATAGGAGTGGTTTAGAGAGAGAGATGGGGGGGGTAAAGAGAGAGAGGGAGAGATAGGAGGGGTTAAGAGAGAGAGAGAGATATAGGAGGGGTTAGAGAGAGAGAGCGGAGATAGGAGGGGATAAGAGAGAGAGGGAGAGATAGGAGGGGTTAAGAGAGAGAGAGGTAGAGATAGGAGGGTTAAGAGAGAGTGGAGAGATAGGAGGGGTTAAGAGAGAGAGGGAGAGATAGGAGGGGTTAAGAGAGAGAGGGAGAAGAGAGAGAGAGAGGGGAGATAGGAGGGGTTAAGAGAGAGAGGGAGAGATAGGAGAGGGTTAAGAGAGAGAGGGAGAGATAGGAGGGGTTTAGAGAGAGAGAGGGAGAGATAGGAGGGGTTAAGAGAGAGAGGGAGAGATAGGAGGGGTTAAGAGAGAGGTAGAGATAGGAGGGGTTAAGAGAGAGAGGAGAAAAGAGAGAGAGAGAGAGAGAGAGGGGGGAGATAGGAGGGGTTAAGAGAGAGAGGGAGAGATAGGAGGGGTAAGAGAGAGAGGAGAGATAGGAGGGGTTAAGAGAGAGACAGGGAGAGATAGGAGCGGTTAAGAGAGAGAGAGAGAGAGGAGAGAGAGAGAGAGATAGGAGGGTTAAGAGAGAGAGGGAGAGATAGGATGGGTTAAGAGAGAGAGGGAGAGATAAGGGGTTAAGAGAGAGAATGGAGCGATAGGAGGGGTTAAGAGAGAGAGGGAGCGATAGGAGGGGTTAAGAGAGAGAGGGAGAGTTAGGAGGGGTTAAGAGAGAGAGGGAGAGATAGGAGTGTTTAGAGAGAGAGAGATGGGGGGGTTAAGAGAGAGAGGAGAGATAGGAGCGGTTAAGAGAGAGAGAGAGAGAGAGAGAGGAGAGAGAGATAGGAGGGGTTAAGAGAGAGAGGGAGAGATAGGATGGGTTAAGAGAGAGAGGGAGAGATAGGAGGGTTAAGAGAGAGAATGGAGCGATAGGAGGGGTTAAGAGAGAGAGGGAGCGATAGGAGGGGTTAAGAGAGAGAGGGAGAGTTAGAGGGGTTAAGAGAGAGAGGAGAGATAGGAGTGTTTAGAGAGAGAGAGATGGGGGTAAAGAGAGAGAGGGAGAGATAGGAGGGGTTAAGAGAGAGTGGAGAGATATAGGAGGGTTAAGAGAGAGAGAGCGGGGAGATAGGAGGGGATAAGAGAGAGAGGGAGAGATAGGAGGGGTTAAGAGAGAGAGAGGTAGAGATAGGAGGGTTAAGAGAGAGTGGGAGAGATAGGAGGGGTTAAGAGAGAGAGGGAGAGATAGGAGGGTTTAAGAGAGAGAGGGAGAGAGAGAGAGATAGAGGGGGGATAGGAGGGTTTAGAGAGAGAGGGAGAGATAGGAGGGGTTAAGAGAGAGAGGGAGAGATAGGAGGGTTAGAGAGAGAGAGGGAGAGATAGGAGGGGCTAAGAGAGAGAGGGAGAGATAGGAGGGGTTAAGAGAGAGAGGGAGAGATAAGAGGGGTTAAGAGAGAGAGGGAGAGATAGGAGGGGCTAAGAGAGAGAGGTTGAGATAGGAGGGGATAAGATAGAGAGAGCGGGGGAGATAGGAGGGGTTAAGAGAGAGAGGGAGAGATAGGAGGGGTTAAGAGAGAAAGGGAGAGATAGGAGGGGATAGAGAGAGAGGAGAGATAGGAGGGGTTAAGAGAGAGAGAGGTAGAGATAGGAGGGGTTTAGAGAGAGTGGGAGAGATAGGAGGGGTTAAGAGAAAGAGGAGAGAGAGAGAGAAGAGGGGGAGATAGGAGGGGTTAAGAGAGAGAGGAGAGATAGGAGGGGTTAAGAGAGAGAGGGAGAGATAGGAGGGGTTAAGAGAGAGAGAGGGAGAGATAGGAGGGGTTAAAAGAGAGAGGGAGAGATAGGAGGGTTAAGAGAGAGAGGTAGAGATAGGAGGGGTTAAGAGAGAGTGGGAGAGATAGGAGGGGTTAAGAGAGAGAGGAGAGATAGGAGGGGTTAAGAGAGAGAGGGAGAGAGAGAGAGAGAGAGAGAGGGAGATAGGAGGGTTAAGAGAGAGAGGGAGAGATAGGAGGGTTAAGAGAGAGAGGGAGAGATAGGAGGGGTTAAGAGAGAGAGAGGGAGAGATAGGAGGGGCTAAGAGAGAGAGGGAGAGATAGGAGGGGTTAAGAGAGAGAGAGGGAGAGATAAGAGGGGTTAAGAGAGAGAGAGGGAGAGATAGGAGGGGCTAAGAGAGAGAGGTTGAGATAGGAGGGGTTAGACAGAGAGAGGGAGAGATAAGAGGGGTTAAGAGAGAGAGAGGAGAGATAGGAGGGGTTAAGAGAGAGAGGGAGAGATAGGTGAGAGGGGACAGATGTATAGTTCACCTGGTAGTTCATAATGGCTCTGAGACACATCACACACACGTGAACGTCGTCCTTCTTACACACCAGGCGGGAGTTCTTCAGTGTCTCCTACTGGGCAGTGTGTTAGACCTGGACACCAACGCTGACCTGACACAGTCAACATACAATCAACACAGGATTAACACCACAACTTGGTGTGTGTGTTACTGATGGAGTGGCGTATATGTGTTTGTGTTTGGGTTTGTGTTACCCGATAGAGTGGCGTATATGTGTGTGTGTTTGGGTTTGTGTTACCCGATAGAGTGGCGTATATGTGTGTGTGTTTGGGTTTGTGTTACCCGATAGAGTGCGTATATGTGTGTGTGTTTGGGTTTGTGTTACCCTAGAGTGGCGTATATGTGTGTGTGTTTGGGTTTGTGTTACCCGATAGAGTGGCGTATATGTGTGTGTGTTTGGGTTTGTGTTACCCGATAGAGTGGCGTATATGTGTGTGTGTTTGGTTTGTGTTACCCGATAGAGTGGCGTATATGTGTGTGTGTTTGGTTTTGTGTTACCCGATAGAGTGGCGTATATGTGTGTGTGTTTGGGTTTGTGTTACCCGATAGAGTGGATATGTGTGTGTGTTTGGGTTTGTGTTACCCGATAGAGTGGCGTATATGTGTGTGTGTTTGGGTTTGTGTTACCCGATAGAGTGGCGTATATGTGTGTGTGTTTGGTTTGTGTTACCCGATAGAGTGGCGTATATGTGTGTTGTTTGGGTTTGTGTTACCCGATAGAGTGGCGTATATGTGTGTGTGTTGGGTTGTGTTACCCGATAGAGTGGCGTATATGTTGTGTGTTTGGGTTTGTGTTACCCGATAGAGTGGCGTATATGTGTGTGTGTTTGGGTTTGTGTTACCCGATAGAGTGGCGTATATTGTGTGTGTTTGGGTTTGTGTACCCGATAGAGTGGCGTATATGTGTGTGTTTGGGTTTGTGTTACCGATAGAGTGGCGTATATGTGTGTGTGTTTGGGTTTGTGTTACCCGATAGAGTGGCGTATATGTGTGTGTGTTTGGGTTTGTGTTACCCGATAGAGTGGCGTATATGTGTGTGTGTTTGGGTTTGTGTTACCCGATAGAGTGGCGTATGTGTGTGTGTTTGGGTTTGTGTTACCCGATAGAGTGGCGTATATGTGTGTGTGTTTGGGTTTGTGTTACCCGATAGAGTGGCGTATATGTGTGTGTGTTGGGTTTTGTTACCCGATAGAGTGGCGTATATGTGTGTGTGTTTGGGTTTGTGTACCCGATAGAGTGGCGTATATGTGTGTGTGTTTGGGTTTGTGTTACCCGATAGAGTGGCGTGAGGAGCGCGGTACGTTGTTGCCACTGAGGGGGAGGGCAGGTTGCTGTCTCCATGGAGATCTTCTATAGAACGACTCCAGGGGAATCTACAGCTCTCTCTTCAGTACTGGCCTCCGATACCTCCCCATCAAACCTACACACACACACACACACAGTCACACACACGTGACTCAACAGAACACACGCGTATGGAAAAGGTGATATGCCCACACACACACAGTCACACACACTCACGTGACCGCGTACTGAGCGAAGGAGAGGTACTCTACTAGAACATCTAGGCCCTGATTCTCCTCGTTGAGAAACTCCCTCACCCACCTGGAGACAGAGGAACATTAGGATTTATTATCAGACAAATAACTCACTGTTCAATATCTAGCTGTACAATCACTAACCCCTGGCAGCTAAACCCTCCTCTCTGAGTCAGAATGGTTTGGAACTGACTGAATGTCAACGTGACTCTGATTCGGTTCTGATTCATTTTGATCCAGGACTCTGTGATTGGCTGCGGCCTGTGACTCACCCGATGTGATTGGTCCGTAGTGAGATCTCCAGTTCTCTGAGCACCTGAGTCGACTCCTGGACTCTCCGACGGAATTTCTAACGACAGTAGGGTTAGGGTTATTCTGGTATTCCCTCAAAATAATTTCCTGTCTGCTGGTTTGGGAAATGATGGCATCCTAAATGGTATCTACCCAACTGTGTCAAGTTGAGGAACAAATGTTCCAGCTTGTGTTACCATATTGTTGCTATGATATTACTTGGCTCTGTCACCATGGTGACTTGGCTGTCCTCAACCTTGCGTGTGACGGCCGGGTCAAGGAATCCTCTCAGCTTCTGAATGTAGGTGTGAGGAGGGTTCTTCACCTGGAACCGTTCCTACAACACACACACACACAACACACACACACACACACACACACACACACAAGCAATGGTTACACACTTGCCTTTCACACTGGCCAAAGAGATGCTGAATACCTGAATGAACCATGTTGGTTGCTGCTCTTCTGTTTTCTACAGTGCTGAAGGGACTGGACTGGTGTATCAGGCATGTGACGTTGGCCACACACAGCCTTCCAATGGGCTAGGAGGAGCTTCCTCCATATAGCTTACACTATCCAGTTCTTCAGGTCTACTAACATAGACGCGGGACAGTGCTAGGGTCATTATCAGACCAGGCTGTTCTTTGGCCAATCAGAGTTGACCTTCTGTCTCACCTGATCACATATCAGCTCCCACTTCTTCTCGTTGTCGTAGCAACGGAGCAGACGCACCTTAATCAGGAGGCAGGTTCATAGAGTTCTGAGAGACAGAGAGCGAGAGAGAGAGAGAGAGGAGAGAGAGAGAGAGAGAGAGAGAGAGAAAGAGAGTGAGAGAGAGACAGCAAGAGAGAGAGAGAGAGACAGAGGAAGAGAGAGAGAGAGAGACAGAGGAAGAGAGAGAGAGAGAGAGAGAGAGAAAGAGGAAGAGAGAGAGAGAGAAGAATTGAAAGATGATAAAGTGAAGGAGAAGGTGACAGACAGAGAGGGAGATACAGAGAGAGATACAGAGAGAGATACAGAGAGATACAGAGAGAGATACAGAGAGATACAGAGAGATACAGAGAGAGATACAGAGAGAGATACAGAGAGATACAGAGGGAGATACAGAGTGAGATACAGAGTGAGAGAGCGAGATAGACAGAGAGATACAGAGAGAGAGACAGCGAGAGAGAGAGAGAGAGAGACAGAGGAAGAGAGAGAGAGAGAGACAGATGAAGAGAGAGAGAGAGAGAGAGAGAAGAGGAAGAGAGAGAGAGAGAGAATTGAAAGATGGATAAAGTGAAGGAGAAGATGACAGACAGAGAGGGAGATACAGAGAGAGATACAGAGAGAGATACAGAGAGAGATACAGAAGATACAGAGAGATATACAGAGGGAGATACAGAGAGATAAAGAGGGAGATACAGAGAGAGATACAGAGAGAGATACAGAGAGAGATACAGAGAGATACAGAGGGAGATACAGAAGAGAGACAGAGAGAGATACAGAGAGA
>NW_023494181.1:20000-47500 GCF_013265735.2 Oncorhynchus mykiss
ATGGCTCACACACACACCTGTACTGTCAACCCACACACACCCTTACACCAGCAACTCACACACCCTCACACACCCCTCGCCATCAAATCAGACAAACACACCTTTCACAGTCACCACACACACAAGCACACCCGCTCACATACAATCACACCCCTAAACGTCAAATCACACACAGACAATAGTCTCTCTGCAGTCAGTCAGATACAGGCAACGCCTCCTGTAATTCGGGAATACTGTTCGGGTTTTTCTCCCTAGTGAGACACAGTCTGAACGACCGACCGACAGACTCACGCACGGCGGCACGAGATCAGAGAGATGCGGTAAACCGAAGGCGCGTGTCTACCGGGGGGCCGTGTCTATCCTCCATCCGTTCATCTTTTGTCCTCCTTTCTTCTCATCGCCGACGACGGAACGGCGCACGCACCATTTATCCGAATCCAGCTGAGACCGAAGTCCCACTGTCCGTCTCGCGCTAAATTTGCATCCCTTCCCGGTTCACTGTGTATCCTCGGTAATGGGTATGATGATGATGCTGATAAACGAACCGGGCGTCCCTGGTGTGTGTGAGCGAGCTGGCTACTTAATCCGCCCCCTCCTCCACAGGCGACAAAAGCGAGAGTTCAGCCTCCACGCACGCTTTCTCCCCCCCGCAACGACCCCCACTTTCTAACCGACACACAATGAGCCTTCTGCCGCTTCGCTCTCCTCGCCTCCCGCCCCCCTGCAGCGCACAGCCCACAGCCGTGAGCGAGACGCGAGGGGAGGGGGACTCGGATAACGTCTACCCCTAGACACTGATCTAGAGTCAGTTTTACGCGTGACCCAGTAATAATTGAGGTTATGATTTGGGGAGGATAAACTGATCCTATCATATTTTGGGCAATCTCTACCCAGAGCAGAGGGGAGAGGATTTGTTTTGTTCTGATGCATCCTGGTAGTTAGAGTCTTAATCGTTTAACGACGAGCTATCTATCTCACAGATGCTCATTGTCCAGACTTCTGACCCCTCCTTTATTAGGTCCATTTCTATGAATAGGCCTGTCCTATTGGCCTATAATGGGCCTGCTGATTTCTCACCCATATTCTACCTTTCTGGTTTAGGCTGTTATTTTTACAGGCAGTCTAAGCCTACTATTGCCACTACACATGTTTAGCCTACTTAAATACTGGCTTTCATAGACAAATTAAATTAGTGGATTAATTCATAATTAGGCTTTATGTCGTATAGTGGCGTTGGTATTGAGTTATTTTGGGGTCAGATGCATGGCTATGGCCAAGATATGCGTATAGCAAGACCTTATAGTACGACCTACTAGACCTGCAAGTATCAAAACAGTTTTATTCATAATAAAATTGAAAATACATAGATACAATACATAAAAAATATAGGCCTTCCTTTTAATTACAAACGATGTGGTCAGTAGGCTACAAATCCCCAACATCTCGTTTGCAAATGAAAAAGTCAGCAGAAACATGTATTCAGGCCTGTAGTGTCATATCATCCTGAATCCACGCCTGCTAAGCCGCCTTTGTCCCCGTTTCTGACTGATATCTGAACAGATGGGGCATTCACCATCACGGTGTGCGCAGGACCTCTTGTGGACAACACGTGTATTACATCTACCTGATTTTGTCAGTGAGAAATTGATTTTTGTTTAGCAATGGAAGTGCAATACCATGCATGAGCCTGCTGCCATAAATGGCCACCCTGTTAGCTGGATGAGTATTTGGAAAGAGCAAAATTATGATGAAAGTCCCATAAAGTCTGCATTGGCCATAAAGCTATGCAGTAGGAGGTGGTGTCGTGATGCAGCGCTCTGCTCTGTGGAGGGAGGGTTGCCTCTGGTTGGCTCTCACAGCTCACACGCCTCTCTGCATCCCAAATCTCCAATTTTCTCCCAGAAGTGTGAGCCCCTGCCTACACATTTAAAAGCATTCGATTGGCTCTCACAGCTAACACACCTCTCTCCCTCAGTCCCAAATCTCCACCGTTTTCTCCGAAGTGTGCAGCCCTTCCGGTTCAAAGTATTGGATTGATGTAAACATGGGCCAGACTAGAGGGAGTTCCCACCATGTCTCTTTTACCAGTCCTTTTAACTACACCAACGGAAGTGAACAAATTAACACCTGGGCAGAAGGGTAGAACCAGTTGAACACAAATGAGGGAGAGGGGAGGAAAAAGAAAGAGGGAGGAGGAGAAGGGTGAGGAGAGTGAGAATGGATGGATGGATGGGTATGAGCAAACAGAGATGGCGGGGAGGAGAGAATGGAGTGTGACAGGAGGGAGGAGGGAGGGAGGGAGGGAGGGAGGGAGGGAGGGAGGGAGGGAGGAGGGAGGGAGGGAGGGAGGGTTGAAGGAGAAAGGAGATAGAAGCAGTTATGTCCACCACCAGACAATTTTCCCTTCCTCTCATCTACCATTTCCACCTCTTCTCTATCCTCCTCTTCCTGTCCTCCTCTTCCTATCCTCCTCTTCCTATCCTCCTCTCCCTATCATCCTCTTCCTATCCTCCTCTCCCTATCCTCCTCACACCTATCCTCCTCTCCCTATCCTCCTCTTCCTATCCTCCTCTCCCTATCCTCCTCTCCCTATCCTCCTCTTCCTATCCTCCTCTCCCTATCCTCCTCTTCCTGTCCTCCTCTTCCTATCCTCCTCTTCCTATCCTCCTCTTCCTATCCTCCTCTCCCTATCATCCTCTTCCTATCCCCCTCTCCCTATCATCCTCTTCCCTATCCTCCTCTTCCTATCCTCCTCTTCCTGTCCTCCTCTTCCTGTCCTCCTCTTCCTATCCTCTTCTTCCTATCCTCCTCTCCCTATCATCCTCTTCCTATCCTCCTCTCCCTATCCTCCTCACACCTATCCTCCTCTTCCTGTCCTCCTCTTCCTATCCTCCTCTTCCCTATCCTCCTCTTCCTATCCTCCTCTCCCTATCCTCCTCTTCCTATCCCCTCTCCCCTATCATCCTCTTCCCTATCCTCCTCTTCCTATCCTCCTCTTCCTGTCCTCCTCTTCCTGTCCTCCTCTTCCTATCCTCTTCTTCCTATCCTCCTCTCCCTATCATCCTCTTCCTATCCTCCTCTCCCTATCCTCCTCACACCTATCCTCCTCTTCCTGTCCTCCTCTTCCTATCCTCCTCTTCCCTATCCTCCTCTTCCTATCCTCCTCTCCCTATCCTCCTCTTCCTATCCTCCTCTCCCTATCCTCCTCTCCCTATCATCCTCTTCCTATCCTCCTCTCCCTATCCTCCTCACACCTATCCTCCTCTTCCTATCCTCCTCTTCCTATCCTCCTCTTCCCTATCCTCCTCTTCCTATCCTCCTCTCCCTATCCTCCTCTTCCTATCCCCCTCTCCCCTATCATCCTCTTCCCTATCCTCCTCTTCCTATCCTCCTCTTCCTAACCTCCTCTCCCATATCCTCCTCTTCCTATCCTCCTCAACCCTATCCTCCTCACCCCTATCCTCCTCTTCTCTATCCTCCTCACACCTATCCTCTTCTTCTCTATCCTCCTCACCCCTATCCTCCTTTCCCTATCCTAATTTTCCTATCATCCTCACCCCATCCTCCTCTTCCTATCCTCCTCTTCCTATCCTCCTCTTCCTATCTTCCTCACCCCTATCCTCCTCTTCCTATCCTCCTCTTCCTATCTCCCTCACCCCTATCCTCCTCTTCCTATCCTCCTCTCCTATCCTCCTCTCCCTATCCTCCTCTCCCTATCATCCTCTTCCTATCCTCCTCTTCCTATCCTCCTCACCCCTATCCTCCTCTTCCTATCCTCCTCACCCCTATCTTCCTCTCCCCATCCTCATTTTCCCTATCCTCCTTTCCTCTCCCCCTCCTTCCCTCTCACCTATCTGCCTCTCTCCATCTGCCTCTCTTCTCTCCCCTCCTTCCCTCTCTCTCCATCTGCCTCTCATCTCTCCCTCCTTCCCTCTCTCTCCATCTGCCTCTCATCTCTCACCCTCCTTCCCTCTCTCTCCATCTGCCTCTCATCTCTCACCGTCCTTCCCTCTCTCTCCATCTGCCTCTCATCTCTCCCCGTCCTCCCCTCTCTCTCCGTCTGCCTCTCATCTCTCCCCCTCCTTCCCTCTCTCTCCATCTGCCTCATCTCTCACCCTCCTTCCCTCTCTCTCCATCTGCCTCTCATCTCTCCCCCTCCTTCCCTCTCTCTCCATCTGCCTCATCTCTCACCCTCCTTCCCTCTCTCGCCATCTGCCTCTCATCTCTCCCCCTCCTTCCCTCTCTCTCCATCTGCCTCATCTCTCACCCTCCTTCCCTCTCTCGCCATCTGCCTCTCATCTCTCACTTTCCTTCCTCTCTCTCCATCTGCCTCTCATCTCTCACCCTCCTCCCCTCTCTCTCCATCTGCCTCTCATCTCTCACCCTCCTTCCCCCTCTCTCCATCTGCCGCTCATCTCTCACCCTCCTTCCCTCACTCTTCCTCCTGTGAGTCCTTCTCACCTTCTTATCTCTTTCTCTTTCTCACTCTTTCTCTCTCCCCCATGAACAACTGCAGCCTGTTTTAACACTCAACAAGCTGGAGATATGGAGGGCATCACGCACGCACGCACGCACGCACGCACGTACACACATTGGTCGAATAACCTGTCAATCTAAGCACCATCCTCTCTGGTTGGATATTTGGAGCTGTAAAACCGGCAGCATCTCTCGCGCACCTGCAGTTACCGGCCTCTGTCCGTTCCAAGAGCTGAGTGCCGCGCGCTGCGCTGCGACAGAAGGAGTGGCACAGCGTGTGTGTGATCGTGATTCGTGAACGTGTGTGTGATAGAGAGGAGAGAGAGAGAGAGAGAGAGAGAGAGAGAGAGAGAGAGAGAGAGAGGGGACGACTGTGTGTTCAATAGAGATAGAGTCAGAGAGAGAGAGAGAGCGCGAGAGAGAAAGAGAGAGAGAGAGAAATGTGTGAGTGAATCTAGCGCATATTGCTGGAATCACCGAGTATCACACACCTCTGGACATCTCTGGACTCTCCGCGGTCAAACCGTCAATGTAGCTGTGTGTGTGAACTTTAATTAAACTATTCGAACACCCCATCGATACGGACTGGGACACAAAGCTCGGGAAGCTCCGTGTGTTGGAAGGCGCTGCGCGCTGCAGACATGGGTACTGTTCTGTCTCTGTCGCCGAGGTCAAGGAAGGCAGCGGGCGGTGTGTGTGTGGACGAGAAACCGGACCTTGCGACCGGCGGGAAACAACAGGAGAAGAGCCTAAAGAAGCGCCACTCGGTGCTGCTCCATGCTCTGACGTGGAAGAGGCTGGTCGCCGCATCGGCCAAGAAGAAGAATGCCAAAAAGGTGAATCCCAAACCCGACGCCAGCCAGGCCAAATCCGATCCCTTGGTGGACCAGCTCAACACCGACAACATCAAGAAATCACAACCGTCCAACGGAATACTCGACCGAAAACCGACAGGGCCCAAACCCGGGCCAATTCCTGTGCCTGTTCCTACAGTACCGGACCAGACCCGGCGGCAGACCCAGAATGGACGCTTATTCATCTCCCCTCGGAGGGTGGTGGTGCAGGTGGGTAACGTGTGTGTGTGTGTGTGTGTGTGTGTGTGTGTGTGTGTGTGTGTCTAACTGTTTGTGTTGTTCGTCCTCTAGGCTTCCACCGGCGAGCTCCTGAGGTGTCTCTCTGACTTTCTCTGCCGCCGCTGCTTCAAGCTCAAAGAGCTCACGGCCAATGAGGTCATCCTGTGGTTCCGTAACGTGGACCGGGCTCTGTTAGTGCAGGGCTGGCAGGACCAGGGCTTCATCACCCCGGCTAACCTGGTCTTCGTCTACTTGCTCTGCCGAGAGGCCGTGGAGGAAGACACGGTGTCTGAATACGAGCTGCAGGCGACCTTCCTCACCTGCCTGTACCTGGCCTACTCCTACATGGGCAACGAGATCTCCTACCCGCTCAAGCCGTTCCTGGTGGAGTCCAGCCGGGAGGCCTTCTGGGAGCGGGCCCTTGGTCTCATTGACCGGATGAGCGGGCCAATGCTGAGGATAAACGCAGACCCGCACTATTTTACCGAGGTGTTCCAGGACCTGAAGAACGAGGGAGGGTCAAGGGAGAAGGAGAAGGAGAATGGGAAGGAGAAGAAGGAGAAGGAGAAGGAGAAAGACGGGAAACGGATAAGCGAGTTGGATCGTTAAGAACTGGATGAGGGGAGGAGAGAGGGAGGGGGAGGGGATTTGGTTTAGGATACGGTCGCGGACACCAGCCACACACACCGCCGGTTGTTTGAGCGGGGATTGAATGTATACGCTTGGTGGTGAACCGGACTAACACACGACGGGGATTTGATCGGGAACCTGAGTCTGGAATCAGGAGGAATCAGTCACACGCCTAGCTTCACCTCGCCCCGTTACCGAACTGTCGTGTCATGTGTTCAGTCAAAGCTCGGGGAATCTAACGGACACTACACGGGACTTTGGGCGGAAAGAGATAGCTATAGTTAACTTTACTGCATGCTGTATAAAAAGTATTCTGATTGTATCGTTATTGTGGCTTTTGAGAAATGGATAGGCTATTATACGGTGGACTAAAGTGATAGCTTATAGCGCGTCAGTGTTTTGGGGAAAATGTATATATTCGTTTCATAAGAGGGGAACGACACCGTGCTCTCCAAGGGACTGGACTCAGTGGCGCGAGAGACGCAGCCTGCCCCCCACCCCCTCTGAACGTTGAATGTACTATTTTACCACTTCAAACCAACGGGATTCTTTACCGTTAACATGTGGCAACTGTTACTATGGTATTATAAAACGTTCTGTTTTATATATTGTACATTCAAAAATACAAGTATAAATCGTTACAAACGGTCCCCGTGCCTCCCAGCAATGTTTAATTGAATTGCCTTGTGATTAATGTGATCAAGAACGCTGAAAGTTAGCCCTGTATGTAATAATCAGAGGTGTACACTTTATGGACAGCTTTAGTTTTACTAGACCCAGAGCAACACCATCTCTATGACTGATTATAAGCCTACGACTCTGGAAACCCAAAAGGCTAGCCAATAATAGTCTTCTACGGTGAAGCAACATGCAACAGCTGGGCTGGTACTGATGTCCGTGGGCACATAATGTCCCCAGCTGTGTTAAGGTCCTGGTCAACGAGGCTATAGGTCAAAAACGAGTCAATCAAAGTTCAGATGAGATAGACCATCAAGCCATTCAGGTCAACACTGCGTCCATACTCAGATTTAGAACCTCTATAGACATATTGCTCAATTGACAAAATCAAGGTTTATTGGTGGGCTTTTTATAGAAAGAAAAACTGGAGTAGTGATCTCAGCGGCAGGCGGCCCTTGGATAAATGCAAGGCCTTCTTACTGTCGCTGTCCATGGTTCTGAAATCGAGTGGTGCTGAAACCTCGCTACATGGGAGTGTGATAATGTAGCCTACTGGAGTTTAACAGTGATCTCATCTTCACCCTTGTCATCTTTTTATCATCGTCATAATCTCCATTATCATCAACACCACCTCCTTCTTCTCCTCCTCATCACTATCTCCATCTGTGCGTGTGTGTTGCCATTCTATGATGACTCATCAGCTCGAGCGCAAAGCTAACATTTGTGAATAAAGGAAGACGGAACACGTGGTGCAGTTTTCCGAGCAGGTGATTGGATGAGTTTTGCTGCAGTCTGATAGAAGTGGCGCTGTGAAGAAGGAGAAGAGAGGAGGGGAGATACTGCGGAGTCGCGAGCCGGGGAAGGTGGAATTCAACATTTTCTCTCCCAGCCGCTGCTGCATTCCCGTTCCGTCTCCAAGGCAACAACCGAGACAGCAATGGGGATAAGAAAGACAGACAGAGAGAGGAGGGAGAAGAGAGAGCGACAGAGAGAGACTTTACACCAGCTCACATGGCCATGAAGCAAAACGATAGAAAAGATACAAAACTCGTGTTCTCTAAACCTCCTCAAACTCATATCATCTGTTTCCTGATCAGGCTACAACAAATATGTTTTAAAATAATGCTAATGGTTTGGATTTATTAGCCTATACATAGGCTACTCCTCATCTCCCAAAGAGACACGCTTCTTCATTTGGCCTATTTTATTCCCAGTCATTTTGTTGGGCGGCTGGGATAGGCCTTTTTTTAATCTCCAAAGTGCAAAAAAATAATCAGTTTCTTTGACGTGATGCAGGCTACTGTTTGTGTCGATTAAGGGGGAAAACCGTTATGCAACTTCACACCATCAGCAACAGCTTACGGAACACGGGTTACCATGGAGACGCCGCGGAGGCAGCAGGTTGCAGAGAGAAGGAAAGAGAGAGGAGAGAATCAATATTAAATTATTAGCCTACCACAGAGGTGACTTATGGCAAAGATGAACACATCTCCTCTGCTCATAATGTAGGCTTATATATATATACACACACACACACACACACACACACACACACACACACACACACACACACACACACACACACACACACACACACACACACACACACACACACACACACTAAGTATAATACTTGTATTGTTACAATGTCTTACAATGTATAACAGATGCCTCCTTACAATAACAGAGCATAGGGCTAAAAGAGAAAGAGTAATTATCCAGTGTTTCTAGATTTCTATGAAATATGACCTAGAATTAATGACAATATGAGTGAAATAGCTTTCCTTCCTAAAAAATGGTAATTAAGTATGCTAAAAATCCGTTTTTTCTGTGTAGGAATGGTGTGGGTTTACCCCAACAGCAGGACGGTGTGGACATACACCGCCATTAAAAATATTCACGCAAGTAGACCACTGATTGGCCAGCTCATCCTCCACATCATCCTCTATGTGTAAATAGCAAGCACTTTTTAAACCAGTCTGTTTGAGATACATGTTTGAGGTGGGATTTTTAAAGTGTTTTTTCCCCCTCCAATTTATGCTTTGGCCACAAATACGAGTATAGGATGAGTCAACAACATTATTTGGGTTTGAGTTAACAGAATGTGAAAAAAAGCAGGTGTTCTTCTGAGAAGAGGTCAGAGGCCTTATTCACAAACTATCTCAGAGTAGAAGTGCTGATCCAGGATCAGTGGATTCAATATGATCTAATAAGGCAACACTCATCCTAGATCAGCACTCCTTCTTTAAAGGTCCAATGCAGCTGTTTTAATCTCAATATCAAATCATATCTGGGTAAAAATGAAGTACCTTCCTGTGATTGTTCTCAATTAAAATGGCCAAAAATAAACTAAAATAGTTTCTTAGCAAAGAGCAGTTTTTCAAGCTATGGGATTGGTCTGAGTGGTGGGGGGGACTGAAAACTAGCTGTTATTGGCAGAAAGGTTTAGAACTCTCTTTCTTATTGGTCTATTAACTAAATCACCGCCTGGGTCACCAGGCTGGCTGAAACTCCATCCCACCACAACGGGCTGCGATTTCAGGAGGTCTTTTCAAACAGCTCTTACACTAAAAGGGAATTATCAAAATGTTCACAATTTCACAGTATTATTCCAACCTCCTAGTGTGGAAATATATATAAAACACAGGAAATCACGTTTTTGACTGCACTGTGCCTGTGAGCAGCTTTATAAATATGGGCCCCAGACTCATAGAAAACACATACTGTATGTAGCATAGCGATGGGCCTTCACAGAGTTTGGAAAACTTTGTTTCATTCATGCCTACTGTCATTATAAAGGCTGCCATGTTGGCAACAAAGGTTCCACTTCTGGTAAGAATTTGAATATTTGTCATGGAATGCTAAGTGCTCTGTATCTATGAGCTGATGCCTCCACCTAGTGGTCCTAAAAGGAGTCACAGTGTGTGTGTGGTGTGACATTAACTAACATAACTATTTAACTACTCCCTCAACACTTTAAACTTCAGTCCTTCACCCTCTATAGCAGTTAGTCCCATTTCACTGGCAAATGCATCATTTGCATGACCTGACCTGATAACATCTGGGCACACACACACACACACACACGCACACAGTGTTGTTATCATTTTGAGTGAAGTTGTTTTATGTTGTTTGACTGTTTCAGCGTTGTGTGAGTGTTGTCCTGACACACCACACACACACACACACACACACACACACACACCACACAGTGTTGTTATCATTTTGAGTGAAGTTGTTTTATGTTGTTTGAGCGTTGTGTGAGTGTTGTCCTGACACACACAAAAACCAAACACACACACACAAACATACACACACACACACAGTGTTGTTATCATTTTGAGTGAAGTTGTTTTATGACATTTGAGTGTTTCAGCATTGTGTGAGTGTTGTTTCAGCGTTGTGTGAGTGTTGTCCTGCTCCCCTGTAAGGTCAGGCTGTTTGAATAGTGAGCAGAGGTGGAAATTACTTGTGCCACCCGTTACCAAGCAACCACATGTTAGCCTGGAAACTAATTCTTCCTAAAGAGCAAATGTGAAAAACAGACTCCTGCCACCCAAACTCAGACAGACGGTTGTGTGTGTGAGAGATGAAAGAGAGAGAGAGCGAGAGACCGAGACAAAGAGAGTGAGACAGAGAAACAGAGACAGAGAGAGATACAGAGAGAGAGACAGAGACAGACAAAGAGAGAGACAGAGACAGAGAGACAGACCAAGAGAGTGAGACAGAGAGACAGAGACAGAGAGACAGAGACCAAGAGAGAGAGACAGAGAGAGAGTGAGAGAGAGGTAGGCCCTAAAGCCTCATGGTTTCTCTTATCTCCTTTCTATCTCATTTAAGGGCCAATCAGAAACATGGAACACAATCTATTTGACAATCAGGAACTCCCAGGGTGTTTGCATGTTTTAATTTGTGACACATTTGACTGTCTGTTAAAGCACACACCCCTCAGGCAGCAATAACACCTACCAATGTGCACGCACACACACACCAGGCAGCAAGTCACCACGCAAGCTCCACCAAGACCCTCTTGACCTGTGTGTGTGTGTGTGTGTGTGTGTGTGTCATTATAGGCCTATTATTCATCTTAAT
Organism: Oncorhynchus mykiss; assembly: GCF_013265735.2. Classification (NCBI taxonomy): domain Eukaryota; kingdom Metazoa; phylum Chordata; class Actinopteri; order Salmoniformes; family Salmonidae; genus Oncorhynchus; species Oncorhynchus mykiss. The sequence goes on from NW_023494181.1 coordinate 30,950, forward strand.
TTAAATACATTTTATTAGACTTTATTAAACGCAGTTCGTTGTCAGACATTTGGGTCCGGTTGGGGAGCTCTCCGCTGTGTCCGCCAGGCCCGTTAATGTTTAACCGATTCCTCCATCAGACTACCCTACGATTACCGTGCCATTTCAACCATACTGTTGGAAGGGACTTGGATCTCCGTGGTAGCATACGTCCCCGGTCCTATTCTCTCTGCCCACGAGAGAAAATTCAATGTCAATATTTACTAAATAATGAACAGGCACGAAAACGGCCATTAGAACTCCGCTTCATGCAGATAGTGCCCACCTGCTCAACACAAAGAAAAAAGTAGAAAAACGTAATTTCAGAGTTTTTCTTTGTATGTCTATGCGACAGCTATACAGGCCTCTATGCCTGCGTTGGTAGCCTATCTGCTCAAAACTGGGCTCTGATCCAATTACTTGGTCCCTACGGGAATATTGTAGAGCCGGCTAATCTCTAATGAGTGGTCGATGGATTTATATGTTTATAGCGCCTTTTCAAATTATATTCACATTTTATTTGAACTTTATCCCTTTCCCGTCTGCTTTGTTTTCACGCAGTTTTCCTGCACCTGCTTAACGCGAGCCGAACGAACAAAAACGTCATCTTCATCATGTATTGTGCGCGTGGCTCAGCGTGAGGCAGGTGCAGATCTCTCTCCATTTGGAATGGTGCTCACCTTCTCGAGAGGGAAACATTTAGGCAAACACAGACAGAATAGACTCCATGGGAAAGTCCAGAGACGGAGTTATTGAGTTGGTGATGTACCGGTAGCCTAAAATAAATCAAATCAAGTTGAGTTGATGCTGACCAAAAGTTGTTTATTCGAAGCAGCAGATCATTTTATTTTGCATAAAGGAATTTCATAAAGCAGATTGTGAAAATAAACTTTTGGGCAACATATATAGCCTATCCTATAAGACTCACTTGCCTGCATTGAAGTTGCACAGCTGGAGATGCAGATGTCTTGTTGGTCAGAACCGTTGACGTCCTCTCTCTCAAGGGTGGGTATAGCCTTCAGACCCTGCTCGAGCCAGTGTCCTGGATTTATAGGTGGTGTAACACCGAGAACATGAGAAGGGTTGGGGGTTTGACTCTTCCCGGACACACCTGCTGCAGGACTATATGAACCCTAGACGCCGATCTAAGGCCAGTTTTTGGTTGAGTTTGGGATTTGGGGGAGGGTAAACTGAACCTAGATCTGTGCCTACGGGCAATTTTACACACTCCCTCGCGATGGAATTGGCCAGGATCCGAGAGGGGCGCGGCGAGAGGTGGAGGGTAGTTCTACTCATTTTGGGTCTTCCGTTACTGTCTGAAGAGCTTCGTATACAAACGTCACTTTTTCATGGTACACCTTTTGTCAAATTTGCCGTCAAAAGTAGATTGTTTTTGGGGGGCTTTTAAACTAACCCTTCCTTAACCTAATTATCCTAACCTGCTACGTTTACTTCCTAATCTGCTGCTTAAATTCTCTTAAACCTGCTTCAAAAAGTCAATTTTGACAAAAGCTCCATCTCCTCTAGACAAAAAGCCTTTTTTTCATACCCTCGTAGGCAGTTGCTCTTTAACGGATAGAGCTGATAAGGTGATCAGCTGGAAACAGAGGGAAGAGGATGGAAAGATGTTGAACTTACTATACGCCTCAGGGAGGTGTGAATTAAGGGCTCAGAATTGTTTTACATAGTGTTTTCCCCAGTTTGGAAGGAAGCTTTTCAAAGGTATTTGAATATAGCAGGCCAAACCTAATCATGTCATACACTCTCCCATGAATGCTGGGAATGCATTTTATGGGCTCCCGAGTGGCGCAGCGGTCTAAGGCACTGCATCTCAGTGCAAGAGACTTCAATACAGTCCCTGTTTGAATCCAGGCTGTATCACATCCGGCCGTGATTGGGAGTCCCTTAGGGTGGCGCACAATTGGCCCAGCGTCGTCCGGGTTTGGCCGGTGTAGGCCGTCACTGTAAATAAGAATTTGTTCTTAACTGACTTGCCTAGTTAAATAAAGGTTAAATAAAATATGTTGTGCCCAGTAGAAATAAATGGTAAATAATGTATGGTGTCATTTTGGAGTCACTTTTTATTATAAATAAGAATAGAATATGTTTCTGAACACGTCCCCATGACTATGGATAATCATGAATAAATCCGTGAATAATGAGGGCATGAATATCATACCCCCCCCCCCAAAAAAACTCCCGTTATTGGTAATGGTGAGAGTATGTTTTGGGGGCATGATCATTGTGCAGCTGTAACTTTCTCCACTCATCATTATTCACTATTCATTCATGATTATATGTAATCATGATAGCATCCACACATGAATGTAGAATTGTTTAGAAGCATATTCTATCTTATTTACAATAAAGAATATCACAATACATTATGTACCGTTCATTTCTACTGGACACAGACATAATCCGAAACGCAAATGCATCCAATGTCGAGTCACAGCATGATGTAGTAACTGCATGCTCGGAATATGGGAACAAATACTAACCTTTTGATTATATTTAATAAAGTATAAGTTAAATGTGTCCAAATACTTATGACACATTCAAATGGGGAGACTAGATAACATCATTTTTACATTTTTATTGAACCTTTATCTAGGCAAGTCAGTTTAAGAACAATTTCTTATTTACAATGACGGCCTAATACGAAACACATCATCCAAAACACAACCAAAACAAACAGCAAATGCATCCAACAAGTTTGTAGAGTCACAAGCTGATGCAGTCATTGTGTGGTAGGAATATGGGACCAAATACTAAAACTGTTGACTCAATTTACACGATAAGTGAATTTGTCCAAAACACTTTTGACACCTCCAAATGGGGGGACTAGATACATAAAGTACATACATATTTAAATAGTAAACAGATATGTATGCAATACTCTCAAATAAAAGGTGACATTCTGTGCTGTTACCTCAAATAAAATCCAAAATGCTGGAGTATAAAGATAAATGTAAAGTTTTAGCTTCACTGTCCAAATAAATGCATAGGGGAGTTTATATATATGATGATTACTATACAGTAGGGAAGTAACTCACACCAATCTTTGTACAAAGCCTGGTGAGCCGCCCCTCGCGCCTGACTGACATCGCTTCTTTCTTTCCTTCCTTCCCTCTTCCCACTCACTTATCTACCTACCAATCAGTGATTACCTCTAGGAAGGAAGGAAGGATGCATCTGTAAGTATTGGTACAGAGCCTGACTTTATTTAATGGACTCTAGCTCCCCCCATGTGGTGGTCAGAACTTAAGTCTCATATTCATTAAGTGTCCCAGTGTATGAGTACTGATCTAGGATCAGTTGGACTGTTTAGGTTATAATGAATGGACCAGCATTTAACCTGAGGCTTCAATGAACAAGCCCAGATCTTACTATTATGGCCCTGTCCAGAAACAACCCCTAGGCCCTACCCATCTATGGCCCTGTCCAGAAACAACCCCTAGGCCAAAACCTCTATGGCCCTGTCCAGAAACAACCCCTAGGCCCTACCCTCTATGGCCCTGTCCAGAAACAACCCCTAGGCCCTACCCTCTATGTCCCCGTCCAGAAAACAACCCCTAGGCCCTACGCTCTATGGCCCCGTCCAGAAACAACCCCTAGGCCCTACCCTTTATGGTCCCGTCAAGAAACAACCCCTAGGCCCTACCTCTATGGCCCTGTCCAGAAACAACCCTAGGGCCCCACCCTCTATGGCCCCATCCAGAAACAACCCCTAGGCCCTACCCTCTATGGCCCTGTCCAGAAACAACCCCTAGGCCAAAACCTCTATGGCCCCATCCAGAAACAAATCCCTAGGCCCTACCCTCTATGGCCCTGTCCCAAAAACAAACCCCTAGGCCTACCCTCTATGGCCCTGTCCAGAAACAACCCCTAGGCCCTACCCTCTATGGCCCCGTCCAGAAACAACCCCTAGGTCCTACCCTCTATGGCCCCATCCAGAAACAACCCCTAGGACCTACCCTCTATGGCCCCGTCCAGAAACAACCCCTAGGCCCTACCCTCTATGTCCCCGTCCAGAAACAACCCCTAGGCCCTACCCTCTATGGCCCCGTCCAGAAACAACCCCTAGGCCCTACCCTCTATGTCCCCGTCCAGAAACAACCCCTAGGCCCTACCCTCTATGAATGTTTTCCCACACAATGGGAACAGATTCCATTACACCATAGCCTATGTGTGAACAGTGTATTATGTCATATAATTGTAGGTTTTATTGACCACCTGCCCCAATGATCTGCTGCTGATGACTGGGATGAATGTAGGAGGCAGATTTCAGGAGCAGGACAAGACACCCTCATTTTGACTGATGACTTGGGATGAATGTAGGAGCAGATTTCAGGAGCAGGACAAGACACCCTCATTTTGACTGATGACTGGGATGAATGTAGGAGCAGATTTCAGGAGCAGGACAAGACACCCTCATTTTGACTGATGACTGGATGAATGTAGGAGAAGATTTCAGGAGCAGGACAAGACACCCTCATTTTGACTGATGACTGGGATGAATGTAGGAGCAGATTTCAGGAGCAGGACAAGACACCCTCATTTTGACTGATGACTGGGATGAATGTAGGAGAAGATTTCAGGAGCAGGACAAGACACCCTCATTTTGACTGATGACTGGGATGAATGTAGGAGCAGATTTCAGGAGCAGGACAAGACACCCTCATTTTGACTGATGACTGGGATGAATGTAGGAGCAGATTTCAGGAGCAGGACAAGACACCCTCATTTTGACTGATGACTGATATGAGAGCATGTACGTGATAGGTCTATCTGGCTGATATAAGAGCATGTACGTGATAGGCCTATCTGGCTGATATGAGAGCATGTACGTGATAGGTCTATCTGGCTGATATGAGAGCATGTACGTGATAGGTCTATCTGGCTGATATAAGAGCATGTACGTGATAGGTCTATCTGGCTGATATGAGAGCATGTACGTGATAGGTCTATCTGGCTGATATGAGAGCATGTACGTGATAGGTCTATCTGGCTGATATAAGGCATGTACGTGATAGGTCTATCTGGCTGATATGAGAGCATGTACGTGATAGGCCTATCTGGCTGATATGAGAGCATGTACGTGATAGGTCTATCTGGCTGATATGAGAGCATGTACGTGATAGGTCTATCTGGCTGATATAAGAGCATGTACGTGATAGGTCTATCTGGCTGATATGAGAGCATGTACGTGATAGGTCTATCTGGCTGATATAAGAGCATGTACGTGATAGGTCTATCTGGCTGATATGAGAGCATGTACGTGATAGGTCTATCTGGCTGATATGATTATGATGGTCATAATGCTTCATGACAGTATCATAAAGTGTATTTTCTACAAATGATTTAAAATATGATTTTAAAAACATGAATGTAAAGAATTCATAACAACAACAACAAAGGATTTAAGAAACACATTTTCAAACGAAAGGAAACTTCTTGGCAGGAAAAAAAACGAATTTGAATAAATGTGGGTTTTGACACTTATGTAGGTGCCATAACCAGCCATAACATAACACAACATATATCACAACATGTGTAAATATATGGGTCATGACAGTGTTATGACAAGTTATGTCAGATGTTGTGACAGTGGGTATTAAGTAAAGTGCTACCGTTCCTTTCTATACCTGCATAGGTGCTGCTATCACCCCTATGGGTTAAACTACCTTATAAGGGCAGGATCATTCCCAATGATCTACTAACACCCAGAAGGACATGCTGGCATTAACACACACACACACACACACACACACACACACACACACACAACACACACACACACACACACACACACACACACACACACACACACACACACACACACACACACACACTGTGAAGTGGTCATGTGTGCTAACGGAGAAATCAGGTGGAATCCTGTCTGTATTATTGCACAAATTCTGTGGAATCCTGTCTGTATTAATGTAAGAAATTGAGCTCAGGTGCATCCTGTTTCTATTGATCGTCCTTGAGATGTTTCTACAACTTGATTGGAGTCAACCTGTGGTCAATTTAATTGATTGGGCATGATTTGGAAAGGCACGATTTGGAAAGGCACACACCTGTCTATATAAGATCCCACAGTTGACAGTGCACATCACAGCAAAACCAAGCCATGAAGTCGAAGGAATTGTCCGTAGAACAACGAGACAGGATTCTGTCAAGGCACAGATCTGGGGAAGGGTACCAAAACATTCTGAAGAATTGAAGGTCCCCAAGAAAAGTGGCCTCCATCATTCTTAAATGGAAGAAGTTTGGAACCAACAAGACTCTTCCTAGAGCTGGCCGCCCGGCAAAACTGAGCAATCGGGGGAGAAGGGCCTTGGACAGGGAGGTGACCAAGAACCCGATGGTCACGCTGACAGAGCTCCAGAGTTCCTCTGCTGAGATGGGAGAACCTTCCAGAAGGACAACTATCTCTGCAGCACTCCACCAATCAAGCCTTAATGGTGGAGTGGCCAAAACACTCCTCAGTAAAAGGCGCATGACAGCCCGCTTGGAGTTTGCCAAAAGGCACCTAAAGGGCTCTCAGACCCTGAGAAACAAGATTATCTGGTCTGATGAAACCACGATTGAACTCTTTGGCTTGAATGCCAAGAGTCATGTATGGAGGAAACCTGGCACCATCCCTACGGTGAAGCATGGTGGTGCCAGCATCATGCTGTGGGGATGTTTTTCAGCGGCAGGGACTGGGAGACGAGTCAGGATCGAGGCAAAGATGAACAGAGAAAAGTACAGAGAGATCCTTGATGAAAACCTGCTCCAGAGCGCTCAGGACCTCAGACTGGGGCGAAGGTTCACCTTCCAAAAGGACAATGACCTTAGCACAGCAGCCAAGACAACGCAGAAGTGGCTTCTTGTCACGCCCTGAGTTGAGTTGGGTGGGCATGAGTTGGGTGGGCATTCTATGTTTTCTATTTCTGTGTGTTTTGGCCAGGTGTGGTTCTCAATCAGAGGCAGCTGTTTATCGTTGTTTCTGATTGAGAATCATACTTAGGTAGCCTTTTCCCACCTGGGTTTTGTGGGTAGATGCTTTCTGTTTTGTGTCTGCACCAGACAGAACTGTTCGGTTGTTCTCTTTGTTGTTTTGCTATTCAGTGTTCAGTTCAACTAATAAAAGGATGAACACGTACCACGCTGCAACTTGGTCCACTTCTTAACACGCTGCACTTTGGTCCACTTCCTACCACGCTGCACTTTGGTCCACTTCTTACCACGCTGCACTTTGGTCCACTTCTTACCACGCTGCACTTTGGTCCACTTCTTACCACGCTGCACTTTGTCCACTTCTTAACCACGCTGCAACTTTGGTTCCACTTCTTACCACGCTGCACTTTGGTCCACTTCTACCACGCTGCACGTTGGTCCACTTCTTACCACGCTGCACTTTGTCCACTTCTTACAACGCTGGCGCTTTGTCCACTTCTTACCACGCTGCGCTTTGGCCACTTCTTACCACGCTGCACTTTGGTCCACTTCTTACCACGCTGCACTTTGGTCACTTCTTACCACGCTGCACTTTGGTCCACTTCTTACCACGCTGCACTTGGTCCACTTCTTACCACGCTGCACTTTGGTCCACTTCTTACCAACGCTGCACTTTGGTCCACTTCTTACCACGCTGCACTTTTGTCCACTTCTTACCACGCTGCACTTTGGTCCCTTCTTACCACGCTGCACTTTGGTCCACTTCTACCACGCTGCCTTTGGTCCCACTTCTTACCACGCTGCACTTTGGTCCACTTCTTACCACGCTGCAACTTGGTCCACTTCTTACCACGCTGCACCTTTGGTCCACTTCTTACCACGCTGCACTTTGGTCCACTTCTTACCACGCTGCACTTTGGTCCACTTCTTACCACGCTGGCACTTTGGTCCACTTCTTACCACGCTGAGATTTGGTCCACTTCTTACCACGCTGCAACTTGGTCCACTTCTTACCACGCTGCACTTTGGTCCACTTCTTACCACGCTGCACTTTGGTCCACTTCTTACACCTGCACTTTGGTCCACTTCTTACCACGCTGCACTTTGGTCCACTTCTTACCACGCTGCACTTTGGTCCACTTCTTACCACGCTGCACTTTGGTCCACTTCTTACCACGCTGCGCTTTGGTCCACTTCTTACCACGCTGCGCTTTGGTCCACTTCTTACCACGCTGCACTTTGTCCACTTCTTACCACGCTGCACTTTGTCCACTTCTTACCACGCTGCCTTTGGTCCACTTCTTACCACGCTGCAACTTGGTCCACTTCTTACCACGCTGCACTTTGGTCCACTTCTTACCACGCTGCACTTTGGTCCACTTCTTACCACGCTGCACTTTGGTCCACTTCTTACCACGCTGCACTTTGGTCCACTTCTTACACGCTGCACTTTGGTCCACTTCTTACCACGCTGCACTTTGGTCCACTTCTTACCACGCTGCGCTTTGGTCCACTTCTTACCACGCTGCGCTTTGGTCCACTTCTTACCACGCTGCACTTTGGTCCACTTCTTACCACGCTGCACTTTGGTCCACTTCTTACCACGCTGCGCTTTGGGTCCACTTCTTACCACGCTGCGCTTTGGTCCACTTCTTACCACGCTGCGCTTTGGTCCACTTCTTACCACGCTGCGCTTTGGTCCACTTCTTACCCACGCTGCGCTTTGGTCCACTTCTTACCACGCTGCGCTTTGGTCCACTTCTTACCACGCTGCACTTTGGTCCACTTCTTACCACGCTGCGCTTTGGTCCACTTCTTACCACGCTGCGCTTTGGTCCACTTCTTACCACGCTGCACTTTGGTCCACTTCTTACCACGCTGGCGCTTTGGTCCACTTCTTACCCACGCTGCACTTTGGTCCACTTCTTACCACGCTGCGCTTTGGTCCACTTCTTACCACGCTGCGCTTGGTCCACTTCTTACAACGCTGCGCTTTGGTCCACTTCTTACCACGCTGCGCTTTGGTCCACTTCTTACCACGCTGCACTTTGGTCCACTTCTTACCACGCTGCGCTTTGGTCCACTTCTTACCACGCTGCGCTTTGGTCCCACTTCTTACCACGCTGCGCTTTGGTCCACTTCTTACCACGCTGCGCTTTGGTCCACTTCTTACCACGCTGCGCTTTGGTCCACTTCTTACCACGCTGCGCTTTGGTCCACTTCTTACCACGCTGCGCTTTGGTCCACTTCTTACCACGCTGCGCTTTGGTCCACTTCTTACCACGCTGCACTTTGGTCCACTTCTTACCACGCTGCGCTTTGGTCCACTTCTTACCACGCTGCGCTTTGGTCCACTTCTTACCACGCTGCACTTTGGTCCACTTCTTACCACGCTGCACTTTGGTCCACTTCTTACCACGCTGCACTTTGGTCCACTTCTTACCACGCTGCACTTTGGTCCACTTCTTACCACGCTGCGCTTTGGTCCACTTCTTACCACGCTGCGCTTTGGTCCACTTCTTACCACGCTGCACTTTGGTCCCACTTCTTACCACGCTGCGCTTTGGTCCACTTCTTACCACGCTGCACTTTGGTCCACTTCTTACCACGCTGCGCTTTGGTCCACTTCTTACCACGCTGCGCTTTGGTCCACTTCTTACCACGCTGCGCTTTGGTCCACTTCTTACCACGCTGCGCTTTGGTCCACTTCTTACCACGCTGCACTTTGGTCCACTTCTTACCACGCTGCACTTTGGTCCACTTCTTACCACGCTGCACTTTGGTCCACTTCTTACCACGCTGCGCTTTGGTCCACTTCTTACCACGCTGCGCTTTGGTCCACTTCTTACCACGCTGCGCTTTGGTCCACTTCTTACCACGCTGCGCTTTGGTCCACTTCTTACCACGCTGCGCTTTGGTCACTTCTTACCACGCTGCGCTTTGGTCCACTTCTTACCACGCTGCGCTTTGGTCCACTTCTTACCACGCTGCGCTTTGGTCCACTTCTTACCACGCTGCGCTTTGGGTCCACTTCTTACCAACGCTGCGCTTTGGTCCACTTCTTACCACGCTGCGCTTTGGTCCACTTCTTACCACGCTGCGCTTTGGTCCACTTCTTACCACGCTGCGCTTTGGTCCACTTCTTACCACGCTGCGCTTTGGTCCACTTCTTACCACGCTGCGCTTTGGTCCACTTCTTACCACGCTGCGCTTTGGTCCACTTCTTACCACGCTGCGCTTTGGTCCACTTCTTACCACGCTGCGCTTTGGTCCACTTCTTACCACGCTGCGCTTTGGTCCACTTCTTACCACGCTGCGCTTTGGTCCACTTCTTACCACGCTGCGCTTTGGTCCACTTCTTACCACGCTGCGCTTTGGTCCACTTCTTACCACGCTGCGCTTTGGTCCACTTCTTCAAACAAACTTCTGGAGAAGTCTCTGAATGTCCTCTGAAGTACTTATGTAAATGTGATATCAGTTTTCATTTATAATACATTTGCAAACATTTCTAAACAGCTGTTTTTGCTTTATGGGGTAATTGTGTGTAGATGGATGAGAAAAAATATATATTTCATCCAGTTTAGAATAAGGCTGTAAAGTAACAAAATGTGGAAAAAAGTGAAGGGGGTCTGAATACTTTCTGAATGCACTGTATGTAGAATCCTGTATGTGTTAATGGAGAAGTATGTAGAATCCTATGTGTTAATAGAGGAAGTATGTAGAATCCTGTCTGTTAATAGAGGAAGTATGTAGAATCCTGTGTGTGTTAATGTGGGAGGAAGTATGTAGAATCCTGTGTGTGTTAATAGAGGAAGTATGTAGAATCCTGTGTGTTAATAGAGGAAGTATGTAGAATCCTGTCTGTTAATAGAGGAAGTATGTAGAATCCTGTGTGTGTTAATGTGGGAGGAAGTATGTAGAATCCTGTGTGTGTTAATAGAGGGAAGTATGTAGAATCCTGTGTGTTATAGAGGAAGTATGTAGAAGTCCTGTGTGTTAATAGGAGGAAGTATGTAGAATCCTGTGTGTTAATAGAGGAAGTAGTGTAGAATCCTGTGTGTGTTATTAGAGGGAGGAAGTATGTAGAATCCTTTGTGTTAATAGAGGAAGTATGTAGAATCCTGTGTGTGTTATTAGAGGGAGGAAGTATGATAGAATCCCGTGTGTTAATAGAGGAAGTATGTAGAATCCTGTGTGTTAATAGAGGAAGTATGTAGAATCCTGTCTGTTAATAGAGGAAGTATGTAGAAATCCTGTGTGTGTTAATGTGGGAGGAAGTATGTAGAATCCTGTGTGTGTTAATAGAGGAAGTATGTAGAATCCTGTGTGTTAATAGAGGAAGTATGTAGAATCCTGTCTGTTAATAGAGGAAGTATGTAGAATCCTGTGTGTGTTAATGTGGGAGGAAGTATGTAGAATCCTGTGTGTGTTAATAGAGGAAGTATGTAGAATCCTGTGTGTTAATAGAGGAAGTATGTAGAATCCTGTGTGTTAATAGAGGAAGTATGTAGAATCCTGTGTTTTAATAGAGGAAGTATGTAGAATCCTGTGTGTTAATAGAGGAAGTATGTAGAATCCTGTGTGTGTTATTAGAGGGAGGAAGTATGTAGAATCCTGTGTGTTAATAGAGGAAGTATGTAGAATCCTGTGTGTGTTATTAGAGGGAGGAAGTATGTAGAATCCCGTGTGTTAATAGAGGAAGTATGTAGAATCCTGTTTGTGTTAATGAGGGAGGAAGTATGTAAAATCCTGTTTGTGTTAATGAGGGAGGAAGTATGTAAAATCCTGTTTGTGTTAATGAGGGAGGAAGTATGTAGAATCCTGTGTGTTAATGGAGGAAGTATGTAGAATCCTGTTTGTGTTAATGAGGAGGAAGTATGTAGAATCCTGTGTGTTAATGGAGGAAGTATGTAGAATCCTGTTTGTGTTAATGAGGAGGAAGTATGTAGAATCCTGTGTGTTAATGGAGGAATTATGTAGAATCCTGTTTGTGTTAATGAGGGAGGAAGTATGTAGAATCCTGTGTGTTAATGGAGGAAGTATGTAGAATTCTGTGTGTTAATAGAGGAAGTATGTAGAATCCTGTGTGTTAATAGAGGAAGTATGTAGAATCCTGTGTGTTAATAGAGGAAGTATGTAGAATCCTGTGTGTGTTAATGAGGGAGGAAGTATGTAGAATCCTGTGTGTTAATGTGGGAGGAAGTATGTAGAATCCTGTGTGTTAATGGAGAAAATATGTAGAATCCTGTGTGTTCATGAGGGAGGAAGTATGTAGAATCCTGTATGTGTTAATGAGGGAGGAAGTATGTAGAATCCTGTGTGTAATGGAGAAAATATGTAGAATCCTGTGTGTTAATGGAGAAAATATGTAGAATCCTGTGTGTTAATGGAGAAAATATGTAGAATCCTGTGTGTTCATGAGGGAGGAAGTATGTAGAATCCTGTTTGTGTTAATGAGGGAGGAAGTATGTAGAATCCTGTGTGTTAATGGAGAAAATATGTAGAATCCTGTGTGTTCATGAGGGAGGAAGTATGTAGAATCCTGTGTGTTAATGGAGAAAATATGTAGAATCCTGTGTGTTCATGAGGGAGGAAGTATGTAGAATCCTGTGTGTTAATGGAGAAAATATGTAGAATCCTGTGTGTTCATGAGGGAGGAAGTATGTAGAATCCTGTGTGTTAATGGAGAAAATATGTAGAATCCTGTGTGTTCATGAGGAGGAAGTATGTAGAATCCTGTATGTGTTAATGGAGAAAATATGTAGAATCCTGTGTGTTCATGAGGGAGGAAGTATGTAGAATCCTGTGTGTTAATGGAGAAAATATGTAGAATCCTGTGTGTTAATGAGGGAGGAAGTATGTAGAATCCTGTATGTGTTAATGAGGGAGGAAGTATGTAGAATCCTGTGTGTTCATGAGGGAGGAAGTATGTAGAATCCTGTGTGTTCATGAGGGAGGAAGTATGTAGAATCCTGTGTGTTAATGAGGGAGGAAGTATGTAGAATCCTGTTTGTGTTAATGAGGGAGGAAGTATGTAGAATCCTGTGTGTTAATGAGGGAGGAAGTATGTAGAATCCTGTATGTGTTAATGAGGGAGGAAGTATGTAGAATCCTGTGTGTTAATGAGGGAGGAAGTATGTAGAATCCTGTGTGTTAATGGAGAAAATATGTAGAATCCTGTATGTGTTAATGAGGGAGGAAGTATGTAGAATCCTGTGTGTTAATGAGGGAGGAAGTATGTAGAATCCTGTGTGTTAATGGAGAAAATATGTAGAATCCTGTGTGTGTTAATGAGGGAAGCCTGCAGTCAAAGAGTGTACATGTACATTACACTGTATATGAAGAGACACAACAAGGTTCCTATAGAAAGGCCTTATCACTCTAGCTTAGCATATTCACGACCGCCAAGCTAGCTACGGAGAACAACGTGATCACATTCAGTGCAGTATTCCATTGAAATAAAGTGATTTTTGGCCAAATGTGCAAATGTGTCATTTATGGACAAATGTGTCATTTTGTCACATGGTGAAGACATTCAGCTACTTAAGAGACTGTCTGGAAGCCAGCTAATGTATTTACACTCTGAAAGGTTTTCCACCCTCTCTGCTGTGGTCATCTGAGTTAATGTGCCAATAGCTATCCTCATTTCACTGGCAAAGAACCCCGCTGTGTGACGTTTGACACTATGCATCGGTGCCTTCATAACGACAGACAGATACAGACAGACTACAGTATTAGTATCCACTACATACACATGTTCCATTTCAGAGATGAAAAATGGTCTTTATTACAAACCACCATACAGAACTCATAGAGGTGAGATAGCAGCCATTTTGCAAGTACACATCACTGTATAATAATAACCTGTATGGCTAAGAGGGGCTAGGTCCCAAATCACACCCTACTCCCCATATAGTGCACTCCTTCAGGCAAAAGTAGTGCACTACATGGGGAATATGATGTCTTTTGAGTTTTGCCCAGAGCCTGTATAACCTGTGTAGTATGAAGCTATAGGCAGCAGTGCTGCCACTGCAGATACAAACCGGGGTTAGAAGTTACCCCCAGACACTGACCTAGGGTCAGTTTAGTGTTTCTACTCACGGTTAAGGTCAGATTGGGGAGAGTAACCTGATCCTAGATCTGTGCTAAAGGGCAACTTTTACCCTGAGCAGGGGAGAGTTGAAGGGTTAACTAGTTCAGCAGTTAATTAAAACCTGAAAATCCAATATGGCGGCAAGGCTTCTGTTTAATATGAAGGAGTTGGACTGACGTGTCCCCAGCTCCCTGTTGTCCTGTTAAATCATGTACATGTCTGTAAAATACTATTTACATCTTTTCCAAGAATGCATAATATTAGGGTTCAAACTCTGGGTGACATTTAAAAGTATGAGGATGCACACTCTAGAGTCCTTCACACTGCCCAACAGCAGCTCTACAGGAACAGGAAACCACATCAAAGGGACACAGGGATTGATCAGTGAAAAAACACAGAGAACACAGGGGTTTCTATTCAATACAAACAGAACCCAAGGACAACCAACACGCACGCACGCACGCACGCACGCACACACACACACACACACACACACACACACACACACACCACACACACACACACAAACACACAAACGCACCCACACGCACACACACATACAGACGTTAACGTGACAAACTTCTCTTCTCTCTGTTTTCTATTCAGGTGAAAAACAGAATATATGAATCATATAAGAACTATATATACTTCATAATGCGCTCAGAGCTCTATTTACGTGGTGAGACTTTCGCTTTCTTTTACACATATTAACAAACAGGAAATGATGTCATCTCACCGGGGTCATGGGTTGGGGTGGGTGGGTGAGGGTTCAGTCCATTTATTTTGACCCCCACGCCATGAAAGCAGAAACATCACGTGCTGACACTATGTTTTTTCACCGATATGTAAAAACAACCATTATTACAATGTAATTTCTTGCTTGTCTCCAGCAGATATATTTTACCTCTGACCTCCACTTGAGTCTGGTTCCTTAATGAGGTGGGAGAGTCTCTGACAGCTGTTCTCAGTCTTGTTTTATTCTAGAATCCCAGGTTCCGGAATGACTGAGGCAGAAGCCCTTAGTGGCTCATCAGTTTGGATGTTCCAAAGGCAACAGCCCTTAGTGACCTCATCAGTTGGGATGTTCCAAAGGCAGCAGCCCTTAGTGACATCATCAGTGTGGATGTTCCAAAGGCAGCAGCCCTTAGTGACCTCATCAGTTGGCAGCGGCCCTAGTGGCCTCATCAGTTTGGGTGTTCCAAGGCAGCAGCCCTTAGTGTCATCATCAGTTGGCAGCAGCCCTTAGTGACCTCATCAGTTGGCAGCATCAGTTGGACCTCATCAGTTGGGATGTTCCATAGGCTGCAGCCATTAGTGACCTCATCAGTTGGCAGCGGCCCTTACTGGCCTCATCAGTTGGACCTCATCAGTTGGGATGTTCCATAGGCTGCAGCCATTAGTGACCTCATCAGTTGGCAGCGGCCCTTACTGGCCTCATCAGTTGGACCTCATCAGTTGGGATGTTCCATAGGCATACTGTGTGTCCATTCACTTCAAATCCCTCTGTCTGGACCTGCAGCTCTCTGGCCTCTTTTCACCAGTGTGAGGAACTCCAGTAGTTGGTTACTAGTGTTCATGGTTGCTACCGGTTGTTGAGGATGTTTGCTACGTGTGTGTGATTGGTTTAACTGGGGCAGCTGACTGTATGTAACTGATGTAACTAGTTTAAACTATGTGTAACTATTTGGGACCAGTAACTAAGAGGTTGACAGATGTGTGTGATTGGTACTGGGTCTTACTGGCATCAGTGTAACTGGGCCGTAACTGGTTATGTAACTGTTTATATCTGGTTCTAAACGGGTTCTGACTGGTTCTAACTGGTAGTTAGTGGTTGAACAGGACGCTGCGCGGCACCCAGCCCTCTGCAGGCGGAGACTCCGTGTTGGCCGGTCGGTAGACCAGACACTGGCCATGTTGGTTGGATGCCAGAATCTGGACCCGTTCCCCGCGAAGTACCGTGATCTCATCCTCACGCACCGCACTGAAGTCCTGGATCACCAGCACCAGCTTCCACACACACACACACACACACACACACACACACACTTGTTAAAACACACTGCGCAGACATAATGAGTCACCAAGGTGAGTATCTACATGTTGTTGATAGCCATGCGTAACATACAGGTTATTATTATATGTACAGCATTAGTTAATTGATACTATTTATAAGACAGTGTTCTCTCAGAGGAAACAATCAAGTTGATTCAATCTCATCTCACCTCGTTGTCCTGTGCCTCGCCGTCTGCCTGTGTGTGTGTTGTGTCCGTTAGGGGTGGGGGGCACAGAGGGAGGTCGGCCCGATGCTTTGGGGCGAAGCCCGAGGGGGGTCGGGTGAGGAGGTTTGTTCCCCCACCCTCCTTCCTCTGGTACTCTATAGGAGACTGCAGAGCTGCAAACACACACACACACACACACACACACACACACACACACACACACACACACACACACACACACACACACACACACACACACACACACACACACAC